>NC_143489.1:61051160-61180901 GCF_027475165.1 Benincasa hispida
ATAACAAACAGTGTACTCAGATGAACCTAAAATCAAATTGTTATATAAAACACTATTAAAATACAGATTTTTATTTTTAAACTTCAAAAATATCAAATAGATTTCTCTATCTTTTGAAATTTTTTCTCACATAGACTTTGGTATGTTCAAAATTTTTAAAAATTAATTGATTTAATAGATATAAAATCGAATTTAGTTTCATTATTTTTTCCCCAACTTTAAAAAAAAAAAAAATTGTTGAACATGTCTATGACTTGTAAAATATAAAATTTAAATATTTAGTGACATATTAGATCCAAAATTGAAGGTCAATTAAAAACTTGTTAAAACATTATTTAAAGTTCAGCTTGACCTATTGAACACAAAGTTGAAATTTTATGAATCAAATAAATACAAAAATGTAATATTAACATAAATTAATGATATGTAGTAAAAAATTTTAATTTGTTGAAAAATATAATTTATACGGTGTTGTTTTTGTTAAATGAAGGTTGGGAAGACTGTGAAAAGTAAGGAGGCGGATTATGTGGTAGAGACCGTGCATAATCTAGTACAAGAAGTTTCAGAGATATGGATGAGCGTAGAATTAGATAGTGATGATGAAATGACCAACCGGAGCTGCAATGATGTTGATTCTATTCTCATGGCGACACCTGTTGGTGCTTAAATTATTATAATGAAATCCGATTTTTGTACATAAGTGATCGGTTTGATCAAATGTATAAACCCTTAATAGGGTGTTAAAGAATGTAGAAAATCCTTTACCCCATGCAATGATAACATATATAAATAGTGAGTACAAGAAAATATATTTTCAATAAATTTTAATCAATTTCTTGTCTCTCTCAAAAATAATATATTTAAATTTTTTTTGCATTGTCCCAAAAGAAATCTTGTGGTCAAGTAAATACAATTGCTTATTTGATTTTCATTTTTTCTAGAAAAAATACATACCTGGTTTATTTAGTTTACGATTTGAAATAAAGTATATATATGAATAACATGTTTGAGAATAAGATTTCGAAGAATAAAAAGTGAATATATTCAATTGAGCATGAGAACGTTTTAAAAAATGTACAAACATAATAAGTTTGTATTTAATTTATGAAATTAATAAAAAAACGTATCTTTTTTTTTACATTGAATATATATATATATATATATATATATATATATATATAAAATAAGAGCCAACTTTATGTATATATACTATAAAGTCTCATGCTTTTTCTTCCTTTTACATAAAAAATATAATTTTTATTTTTTTTTTCAAAAAAAAAACCACGTGACAATTTTTAACTAAAATTTTTCCTTAAATTTTATAGTTTAAAAAGGAAAGGGATAGAAAAAACTCATACTTTTGTAAGCTATAAAAATACCTTTATTCATGAAATAAATGATGTCGGAAAATATACTATTTTATATCGAATCTCATAAATCTTACACCAAACAAAGGTATCAAAAACTCTTAGAGTGTGTTTGGTATGTGATAAAAGTAGAGAGTTGAGTTGAATTGAGTTGGTAATTATTATATGGAGAGTTAAATTATCTGTGTTTGTTGTGCAGAGTTGAGTTGAGTTGGTAATTACTGTCTATGTTTGTTGTGCAGAGTTGAGTTGAGTTGATAATTATTGTCTGTGTTTGTTGTGCAGAGTTGAATTGAGTTGAGTTGGAGGATCTGATGCAGTTTTTTTGTGACTGAGATTAGTTCTATTTTTTTATGTTTGTTTTTTATTTCATTCTTTCATTTTTTTAGTTTTATGCTTTGCTATTGTTGATTAATTTTCAAATATACACGTATTTTCTCAAATCATTTATGACATAAACTGGACGATCTCACTTTTTTTTCTCAATTTGTAGAACATAATAGATTATTTTTCATATATTCTTTTCAAAAACTGTAATAATTCTAATTCTCTTCAATTAGTAAAACATACCAACAAAATATATTTCATATTGCTGCTCAATTAATTGGTATATTGTATATTGTATGTATATATATTGAAGGTATATATATTTCATATTGAATGTTTGTATGTATATATATCCAAAAAAAATTTACAAAATATATGTTCTTTTCGATACTTATAATATTAGTTATATTTACAAACACAAAAATTACATATTTTCAAGTATGCAAAAGTTATCATTTTTTTCAACATGACAGTCCATTGTCCATTTGCTATTATCCAAAAGAGCTATAAACAAAATATAGGGGTGTGGTCAGTCTACATGTTTCTTCCTAGTAGACGGAGGCAGTACCTCTTCTGTGTGTGTTCTGGTACTGCAAGGAAGTAATCTGTCTTCTGAATGTCTGTGACAACAAGGTCAATCTGATCATCCTCATCCAGGCCATCAATGCTGTATATGGCATTTACTACTTCCTTCCGATGCCCGAACTCCAGCTCATACTTCTCCTTTTGCCACAATGCAAGTCTACCCATGTATGTGCTCTGCATTTCAACAGTCGATCTCATGATGTCGATCATTTCAGCTTGGAATGATGACCTCTTCCTTTTACTGCCTCGAGATGACTCGGTAGGTACACTCGCTCTACCTGTAGATTGCTCTGCTGGCTCTTCATCTATTTCATCTTGATTTAATGGTGACTCTGTCTGGCGAACCTCAGGGGTGTGACAGTCCTGTAATCTAAGTCGAATCTCATCTTCAAACTCTCTGAATGCATTCGTCGCCATCACGTATGGGTCCTCACTTGATTTCCCTACTGCTCTGTCTTTCCCAAATACCGTGGAGAGGTCATCGTAATGTGGGAATGACTTGTTCCACATCCCCTTCGCATTGGGATGACTCTGCATTGATACACATACACATTATTAATATTTATATTATAACACGTATCCGTACATTTTTTTTCTAGAATCTTACACGAACCCAAAGATCGAAAATCTCCCTCTCGACCTGGACACATTTGAACTCCTCGTTCCAGCCGAACCTCGACTGACTTAACATCTCTGATACTGCGTTGTATTGTTTCTTCAGACTCCTCACCTTGCACTCAATGGTGTTCTGATTCAGTGCACACCCAGGGACTTTCTTATGCAAAATTCGCTCTAAGTGTTGTAGGTATCCTAGTCAAAACGTCCCATTATCGGACCTCTAACCAGTCTCCACCAAATACAATAGAGCTTCCACCAACTTAGTGTCCTCCACCTTTGACCATACGTGTTTAGACATCTTACCATTACCTGCCATTATGCTGCATGCATACGTTTGTTGAATGAAAAGATGCTATAAATTAAACACATGCACAAACAAAGGATAAACTGCTGAAATTATATGTTCCAATTTAACTTGTTCACACAGAGTCTTGGCATAAAACATTTTCACGACATACTTGGAATGTTCCATAATTAAATTCCATTCAGTAGTAAAAGAAAAGTAAGCAATGAACATTGAATAATCAAGCTCTTTGCCATTGAGTAAATATTTCGACTGCTAAGTCATCCCTGAACTTGGTCCATTCCTCTGATGATTCAACAAATTCAATATGATCCCCATTAAGACCAACTGATGTAGAATTCTCCTCATCGGGCACGTCAAGCATTGCACCGATTCCCATCTCCCTTGTGATCAAGTTGTGAATAAGGCAACATGCAGTTATTGTTCGACATTGGACTTGTATTGGGTAGAATGATTTTCCCCTAAGAATAGTCCATCGCCCCTTTAGCAACCCAAATGCTCACTCGATAACGTTTCTTGCTGAAGAATGTTTCATGTTGAAAAATTCTCTTGCAGTTGTCAGTGCGTTTCCTGCTCCACGCCAATCAGAGAGATGGTATCATTCCCCTCTGTACGGCGCTAAGAATCCTTCAGCGTTGGGGTATCCAGCATCATATAGGTAATAGTATCCTGTACACGTTTCGAAATGTCATGCACATGTGTTGTGGCAGGTACGCATGTTTAAATAACGTATACGGTTATTATAATACCCTTTGGAACCCTCAATCCGTACGGTCGCAAAACCGCATCCCTAGAAACCCTTGAATCGGCTGCAGACCCTTCCCACCCTGGCAAAACGAAGACGGACTCCCATTTTGATCACATACCGCAAGAACGTTTGTGGCAATCTCTCCCTTTCTCATCCCATATCGAGGTCGATCGACGACATTAACATTCACTTTAATGTATGTGCCGTCTAACGTACCTAGACAATTCTGTTTCTCTCAAGTGATCAGAATGAATTAAAAAAAAAAATCTATCGTTGCATGCATATTTATGACGTATTCATGTAAAAAACTGAGTACTTTTTGTACCTGAAACCACTTCCATCTTCCATCGGTGCATGTATTTGTGATCGGTTCTGGTTTTCTTAACAAAACAGTGTGAAGTTGTAAGACTGCGCTAAGAACTGCATTGAAATATCTCGAAACTGTCTCACCAAACCTCGAAAAGTTTCCACGTACCACTCGATTCTTGACATCGTGTGCAAGAATGTGTAGGAATATCACAACCATCTTTTCGACGTCCATACATCTTATTGGTTCCAAACAACCAGTCGACCATAGCATATTACATAGAATCGTAAAGGTACGTCTATCCATTCGGGTGCTTTCACGACATGCCAAGTCACTCTCGTAAATTAGGCGAAAGAAGGTCAACTGCCTAATGCAGTGCCTAGCATATGTCGGTTGTCTCTCTATCCTTCGGTAGTTTTTCAATAACGTGGTTAGTGTTATGAACAACTGTATTTGAGAGTGCAAAATAATTCTTATGATCGAAAAGAGGTCTTCGACAGTATCCATCTTTATAGGGAAAGGGATACACAAGTTATTCCTGAAAGGGTAAGGTATTTAGCGGATTATGTTTCATGATTAAGAAAGAATAGCAAACGATGTCAAGCGTCGTATTGGGCATATTGGGTTATAGTTTAGATTTATGGTGTTATTTCCCAATGAGGATCTCGCTCATGAGGGGGATCTCGCTACCGAATTATGTTTCATGATTAAGAAAGAATAGCAAACGATGTCAAGCGTCGTATTGGGCATATTGGGTTATAGTTTAGATTTATGGTGTTATTTCCCAATGAGGATCTCGCTCATGAGGGGGATCTCGCTAGAGCGAGATCCCCCTCATGAGCGAGATCCTCATTGTTTTTCACCTATTGAAATGAACTTATTATTAGATAAAAAAAAATTACATAATACTACTATTTCACCCATAATTCATAAAAAATTTGAGAAGTATCAGATTAAAAAATATAATGTCGCCAACCATTAATAAAAAAATTTGTGAACTAGTATTTCAAAAAAATGTGACCAACCATTAACAAATAACATATTTCCAACTTTCTCTACTCTCGCTCTCTCCAACTTTCTC
The DNA here is from genome assembly GCF_027475165.1 of Benincasa hispida. NCBI lineage: Eukaryota > Viridiplantae > Streptophyta > Magnoliopsida > Cucurbitales > Cucurbitaceae > Benincasa > Benincasa hispida. Next base: position 61,056,498 of record NC_143489.1, read on the forward strand.
GCTGGTCTCGCTCTCTCCCACTTTCTCGCTCAAAATCTTGCTCTCAATGATCTCGTTGGTCTCGATCTCAATGGTCTCATTCTCACTGATCTCACTCTCAACGATCTCGCTCTTAGCTCATACTTCTCATTTTGCCACGATGCAAGTCTACCCATGTGTGTGCTCTGCATTTCAACAGTTGACATTTCTAGCGAGATTTCCTTCTAGAGCGAGATCTTCATCACAAAATTAGTGAGATTCAACCCACATTTCTAGCGAGATTTCCTTCTAGAGCGAGATCCTCATCACAAAATTAGCGAGATTTCACTTGTACAAGGTTGAAGTTTCGACTTATGTACAACCCTTTATACATATTGTTTCCAAGTTTTTTTTGTTTGTCGAGTTATTTATGTCGAAACTTCAACCTACGACAACCCTAATATACATTGTTTCCAAGTTTTTCTTTATTTATCGAGTTCTCAACGTTCAACCTCTACATTAATCCAATCCTCAACCTCGACTTCTAGCAAAACAACAATATTTCTCTAATATAAAAGGTCTAATATTTCTCTAATATATAAGTTTTGAAAACAATCATATTAATATAAAAGGTCCTAGTTTTGAGGGGATAAAAAAGAAGAGTTTTGAGTGGGTAAAAAATGGGGTTTAATAACCCATAGGTTTTCTTCATGGACTTAACAAACATGATAATAAATATCCACCCAACTCAACTCAACTCATACCTATTTATCAAACATCCCCCTCATTAATTCTCATCTCTCATTTACTCATACCAAATTGCTCTTAAGATAATTTCAAAAGTTAAAAAAACACAAACTTTATAGGCTAAACCCATAATTCAAATAAATAAAAATGAGTAAAAAACATAAAATAAACATAATTTTATTATTCAAATCCAATTGGCAACCTCACATAATCTCAAAAAAAAAAAAAAATAATAATAAAAATAAAAAAGTTTTCTCAAATGGAAATGCTATTTGGGATCCCTCTAACATTGAGGCCTTCTTCTTCATAGTGATTGGAGGTATTAGGGAACAGAAATGTGTAAGGCATTTTCACAGGCCCAACTCGATTCCTCCATTTCTCGTCATTGTTCATCCTCATAATCTTCTCTTCAATCTCTCTCAGCCGATCCCCAAATCTCTCAAACGCCGCTACTGCTTCTTCATCCTTAGTCCAATCCGCCGTATCTCTTTGCCCTAGATAAATCTCATCCACCGAATGTCGAGATAAGCTCTCAATCAGCGATACTCCCAATATCGTTTGTAGTTGAGCCGTGATCGTCTTCAAGTAGGCTAAATCTGGGTCCGTCTCCAGCTCTTTAAACTCCGGCGTCCCTGGTTCCGGCATGAACCGCCGGCTCACTGTCGGCCGGTTCGGGAGGTACCCAGCATAAGGGTATTGCCCGAAGTTCACAGCGGCGTGGAGGGCTGATGCTATCCAAATGATGATGGTGCATGATTGGATTAAGTCTTCCCTTGTGTTCATTTTAGGCCACCATGGTTCGTCTTTCAAATCCCCATGGCCAACAGTGCGAAGCTCTGTCCACCATGATTGAATTTCTGTGTCTTCTTCAACCATTTCATCTGATTTGTAATAGAATGAAGAATAATCTCTGACCCATTTCTCAATTGCAGACCAGATTTCGAGTCCATCGACGGCATAAGGGTAATCCTCTATTAGAAGCTTGAGGCCATGGGGGCTACTCGGATCAGGAATTGCTACTCCTCTGCAAATGGGGTAAGGGAATTTTAATTTTCAGAGTCATGTTTATGAAATTTAGGAATATGGAACACAACCCACCTCTTGATTAGATCAGTTGGGAGTGCTTGATCTGTGAAAACCCAGTTCTTATAAAGAACAGCTGACATTTCTAAGGCGTATTTTCCTGGAAAGACAGTGGTTTCAAGAATTCCACCAGCATTGATGAGAACTTGTCTAGCCATGGCATTAATGTTCATTGTGTCTCTGAAGTGTGGATGAAGAAGCTTATAGATTGGATGCACAACACTTAATTGTCTGTTTGTTGCAATGATGAATGGCTCTATCACAGCATGAGTGTTCAACCTGCAAGTTCAGTAAAATTGAGTTATTAAGGGTTTAATTGAGGAAGATAATCAATCTTGTATATTGATTTGATTGTTGTAGCATTTCAGGTTATAATACCAATGGCTAATCAACTGGTGATATCCGGAATCATTCACGGCGACATAAGCTTTAGCCAACTGCCAAACAGATCCCTCGACGCCGTGTTCTGCTGGAGTGAAAATTTTGCTGACTGCTCCATGATAATAACCTTGAGGGTGGGGTAGACTTAGTTCAATTGCTAATGGCTTCAAGATGCCATTGTCCTGCAGAAGGAGGAGTGTTCTGGTAGCGTATGTCTTTGTGGATGTTGAGTTTATTCTACTGATGTATGGCATCAGTGAATCATGATGATCTAGAATGAACAACTTGTTCATTTCCAAAGCCTGATCAGCAAGTAACATAAAGATCAAGATACTAAAAGAAAAAAGTCCTCATGGTTGTAGTTTAAGGAGATGAATGAAGTATGTACAGTACCTGATCAATAGTGAGCCCATTCAAGTGTTCTGCTATGTGTTCTGCTGTTATGGAACTGTTCTGGTTTCCATATGTTTTAGGATCCAACTTGCTGGCTGGAGGGAACTCCTACAAAGCAACATTTGAATTGAATTACGGGTGAAAGAAGCCTTGGAAATTTAGTAAACAAAGTTACAGATTTGAAGCATGTCATACTTCGAGTCGACGAATGATAACCGGGTTCACTCCAGCAAGCATTTCTCGTCCAAACTCTTCATCTGTCCTCCAAGCTGTTTTGCTCTCTGGAATTGCAACCCCACAAGTAATAATTTAGCATTCTAGGGGAGTTTTTCGAAAGCTTGACGTCATAGAGTTCGATCGGAGTGAGAGGGTGGATTACATTTGCATACCTTTTATGACATCAGGCACTGGAAACTTCAGAAATTGACGGCCATCGGAACGCATCAGTTCCCTAAACAACTGCCAAGGAACTAGTTCCCTTAGGGTGCCTAATACTTCAGTTGGTAGTGTCATTCCTCCTTCATAAAGATCCAGAACATCTTGAAAGGAATCAAACTCATTAATAGTTTTATCACATAAAGATTTGATCTCTGGGAGTAATGTCTGAACAATTGACTTCACACCATAAGCTAGAAAATCTGATAATTTCAAGTTCCGAAACCGCTCGTCTCTTGGCACGTAAATATCTAAACTCAATAAAGGCAACCTGCATTCACAGGATGGATCTGTAACAACAATAACCAAGTTGATAATTAGAATGAATCGATGTCCTGACTTCTCTTTTAGAAACAAGTCTTGTTAGCAAACCATAAAGAAGATAAACTTGAAAGAATTGATCTAAAATCTATATCCTCAACCTGCTTTTGCTGGTTTGCGACTGGTACGCCCTCTTCGAGGATAAGGAAACTCCTTTGAGCCACCAAGAACGGTGCGGACATACTTTTTGCCCGAGTTTGGCATTCCAAGATCATTGTAGCAAGCGTAGTCATAAACTCTATCCCACTCCTTAAGCTCACCATTGCCATTTCCACGAAGGTTAACAAGTTCTTCTTCTCTATACTTCCGTAATGACTCGGGTGTTTCACTTGGAAGATAACTCTTAACAAATGAACAAACAAAATAATCTCCTGTTACTATAAGATATAATTGCAAAACTTCAAAAACTCAAAATGAAGAATTTATGTAAGTCAACGAAAAGGGAAAATTAATGGCCATCTACAAAAATGTATCTTTTTCATAGTATAATGAGGGAAAGAACTGATAGGTATTTTATGCTTAAGTCTTTCTTGTTTCTTATATATATATATTCTAAACACTTTTGGTATTTGAATGTTTATAGTAACAATTTAACCCTAAGTTTGTAATAGTTTTGGTCATTGTACTTTCAAGCTTGTAACAATTTAGACTCAATCATAAAAAAAAATTCATCAAAATTAGGTGTAAAATTTTATAGCAAATTAACTCAGTTTATATAGTTTATAAATAAATTTAATCTCTGACCAATCTATCGATCTATTTACGTCAGAAATTTAATTAAATATTTAAAATATTTTTACGATAGATACACAATAAATTTGTTACAAATCGTAAAGTACATGAATTAAATAGTTAATTATTAAAGTTTAAAGATTAAATTGTTACAAATTTTAAAGTACAATGACTAAATCGTTTACTAATTAATATTCATAGATTATATTAGATTGTTACTTCCATAAAAGTTGATGAAGGAATAGTATTTTTTAACCCTTTTTTTCTCCTTTTGAAATGTGGATAAGGAGGATTCAAATCTTTATCCTTTAGAGGAGGTATTTGATACCTAAACCTCATTGGTTATTCTTCTGCACTAGACTTAACAAGGAAGAAAACAGCAAAAAAGATTGAAGATGATATTAAAAATATTAAACTACAAGTTAAGTAAATTTTTCAAGCTTTTATCTAAAATATTTCTCAACCCCAAAAATGCCCAATACAAGTCCTTAATTTTGTGTCTAATAAATCTATGACATTTTTAAAATTTTAAAAAATTAACTAGCTTGTTAAATATAAAATCAAATTTTATGTTTAATAGAATCCTAAACTTTCAATATTGTGTCCAGTAAATCTTCGAATTTTAAAAGTCACTTGAATAGGCCAAAAACTCATTAGACACAAAATTGAAAATTCATAGATCTATTAGATACTTTTTAATCTTCAATTTAGAAACTAACTCGACACAATTCTAATATTTTTGGAACTAAACTTGTGATTTAGACTAGAACAAAAGATGGCCAACCCATTGTCGATTAAAGTCCCCCCCCCCCCCCCCCCCCCCCCAAAAACAAAAAAAAAAAAAAAAACTTCCATTATAAGAAAGAACTAATGAACATTTAGAATATGTAAAAAGAAAAAGTTATGCCATCTTGATCTAACTTAATAATAAAGGGATTTGATAACCTTTCTCGAAATCATACTTTAATAATAAAGGGATTTGATAACCTTTCTCGAAATCATACTTCACGTTTACATACACTAACAAATTACAAAATAATCTATCCATAAAAGGCTTAAAAACTCTATGGTTTAATCCCTTTACAGCCAATTCAACACCCATCTTTATCGTTTGATCAATCCATTTTCTCAACATTAAAAAAAAGGAGTTAAACTATGCCAATTCAACTGAACTTTGGATTCCATTTTTACCCTTAAAACTTTTTAAATCATTTCTAGAAGTACATATTAGTCGTAAAAAATTACTCAATTTCAACTATATAGAAGGTTAAAATTGTTGTGAACATTCTTATCAATTGAGAGATCTTCTTGACATCATCTACAAGAAAAAATAAATTGGGGTCCAGTCCATACCGTACTGGACAAAGATAGGTGTAGCTCAAGCAACACCTGAATATTTCACTCATCTATAATATCATTAACAAAATTCACTTTTTACCCAACAACGATCATATTAATTTACGTGAATAATATAATTGTAACTGACATTTCAATTTGTTTAGTTATACAAAATTTCCGTTCATCGTTAAACTCTTGGAAAGTATTTTTCAAGAATAATTTCAAAGTTCAAAATTTTGGAATATGAAAATTTAAGAGAGAAAAACAAAACAAAAAGATAAATCATAAGACAAGAATTTACCTTGTTGGAGAAAAAGACACGGTCGTAAGTATAGCGATGAGCAGGATAAACCCAAGAGTTGCAAACAAAATGAACAGAGCCATAGCCAGGAACATCATGCAATGTTACTGTCTTCAAGTAAAATTGGTTAGGATGATGGTTTCTAATGATAAAAGCTCCTGGTACTCCCATTCTCTCTTCCCATTCAAAGAGAACTGTCAACTCAATCTCGTCCGCCGTCAATGACGGCTTCACCGTCGATATCCACTGCTCCAAATTTGCCGCCTTCCCTACTATCGCCGTTTCTAATCCATCTATTATATCATCAAATCACAAATCAACTCAAAAGTTTAATTACCACCAAACTTGAACCTATAAATTTGAGATGAAAGGTTATAGTAATAAATGAGGAAATTGAACGGTGTTACGGTAACAAAAACTAGAATATTACTGGTTCTTATACAATAATTAAACTTAGAAGCGCAAGTTGTTCGGTTAGAATAAAACTTCTTAATCTTTAATGCAATGATTTCTTTTCCTTCTTATTTTTTTTAGTTAATAAGGATCGAGAGATTCAAATATCTGACTTCGATAGAAGAATTCAAATCTTTCATCTCTAGATAGAAAGTATATGGTCATGATCAATTGAGCTATACTCAAGGATAATAAACAGATGAGGTTAGGAAAAAAATCGACAAAAAGTGTATGTTTCTTTAATGCAATCATTTTGCTCTCTCTCCCTCTTTCTTTTTTCCTTTTGTCCAAGGTAGAGAAATTTAAATCTCGAACCTCTTGGTTAAACATATTGTCCGAACTATTTTTTTAGTTCAATAAGAGATCTCGATCGAAAGTATACGGTCATTGTCTTATCCAGTTGAGCACAAGTTAATAGGAGAGTAAAATCTCCCACAGTTTAACTTCAATACCATGTTAAATCATTAACTGAAAAGCTAAAACTGACGAACCTGACTGGGGAGGATTCGAGCTGATGAGTTGAATGGTGACGCCTTTTCCGAAGAATTCATGAACTCGATCGAGAATCGAAGCCTTAACATCTTTGAAGTCAAGGACACACTTTTTCATAATAACCACCGTGCCTCGAATTCTCTTCTGGTCACCGTCGCCGCCACCGCCGTAGCCGAACTTCAACAGAATGCCAGAGAAAAACGCCTCCAGCAGCTTCTGAAGCATCTCCATACCAGGACAAATTCCCATTTCTCAGAAAAATCAACAGAAACAGAGCAAAGAAGAAAGAATGAAAAAGGTTGCAAAAATGGCAGCCTATTACAGCTCTTTATCTTCTTCCACAAGAAAGAAGAAAAGGAAGAAAGGGTTAGAGAGAAAAGAAGTAAAAAAAGAAAAAAAGTAGTTTAGGAGAAAGATTTGTAGCTACTGAATTGATCTGAAGGTCTCTGCCATCGCATTTAACAGAACAGCCGAACAGGGCCATTCTGGAACCATTTTATTATTTTTATTATTCTTTCATCTCTTTCTTTTTTATTTAAGTATTTATTTAATATCATCGGTACTCTCAACGAGATAGTACTTATCTTTGTATAACTTACTCAATTACCCGATCATAATTTGACTTGTGTTAAATTCTTTTTATTTCTTTTTTAAATATTTTAATGATTTTTTATATGAGTGATGAGAGTGAAATGTATAAAGATGGGCAACCTGGGATGCACTCAAGTATTAACTTTAGTTTGTTTTGTTATAACTTTAATCTCGAGATTAATTTGATCGGAATTGGAATAATAAGTTCAAATTGCAAATTGCAAATTGCAAAAACCACCCCAAAGTATAATAATAGTCGCAATTACACGTACCCATAAACTTTTAATTATAATGAGTCAACGAACTTATACAAGTATTACAATTGGATGCTCAAACTTACATAATTGTAGAAATTGTAATACCTATAAAAGTTTGTTGGTTCAATATTTATCATTTAAGAATTTAATTTCTATAACTATGATAAGTTTGAGGGTCAAATATTAACAGTTTCATAAGAATAAGAGATCAATTGCTTGAGAGTGTAATTGTAACTGTCATAGATTTGTGTGATTTTTATAATTTACTCTAATAATAATTATGATGTAAAAAAATACAATATATTAAATATATTCCCAAGATGCTAATAGAAAATGAAAAAATAAAAAACAAACTGACCGCACGAACTAAATTCAATATTAATGGAAAGTATTTAAACTAACATTAAATAAGTTCCAGGTCAAAATGATATTTTAACATTTGTGAATTTTCTTTATTTTAGCTCTCAATTATTAGAAGTACAAGATCCCATTTAGACATTAAATTCTATATAGTCAGAAATTTTTTAATGAACTGATGAAGTGTGATTTTTTTAGAATATCTCTATTTCTATAAATAACTACAACTGTAGTATGCTTATGAAAAATGGAATGATCAGTATAACATTTACTTTCATTTAAAAAAAAAAAAAAAATCAGCCGACGAATGATTTGGCTCAGTTATTTATTAATTCACTAGTTAATATTCATAATTAGCAATGACGTGATTAGTATAATTTAGCGTCGACTTAGATATGGATAAAGATAAAAGAGAATAGAAAAAATACACTTTTGGGTGAATGAATTTTGAGGTTGATGTCTATTTAGTCTCTAAAGTTTCAAAACGAACACTTTAGTCCTCGAGGTTTTAGAAATAGTTCTTAATGGTCATTGAGACTACTTTCAACTAGCGGTAAAATGATGTGGTTGTTAGATATGAGTTAGCTAACTGATTTATCAAATTTTATTAATTTAATATTATTTTTTAATGATACGGCATCCTCTTCTTCCCCTCAAACGAGCTCTTCTCAACCTCTTCCAATTACACAACAAAATTGTTGGAACTGGCTATCCTCCAATGGTCAAGATTTGTGAGCAGCAAATAATCACGAACGACGGTTGTCAGGGAAAAAAAACGAAACTTGCAAAACAGGAACTTGTTATAGGCCTCAAGGATCTCGCTCTCTTTAAAATGTTTTGTGGTTTTGCCCAATTGTACAAGCAGTTCATCAGAAGTGCCACATGTCCCCAGGATAAAACAACCATAAATTTACTAAACTGTTTCGATCGGAGTTGCATTGGGCCCGACCAAAAAGCAACACCCTTAAGGATTGAGATGCTCGAAAAACGGGAATGAAAAATGGAAAGGAAGAAGAGGTCGAGATAGAAAATCTATGAAGAATGAAAATGAGAGTGAAGGTTGATGAAAGGGCACGTGCATTTTATAAGCTTAGAAGGTCAACTGCTATGCAAAACTAACGGAGAGAGAGGTGCGTAGAGCCATAGAACGTGCGCGTAAGACGCGGACGAATAACTGGATTATGGACGCGAGCGGAAGACTGGGACCTTTTCTTTTATTTATTTTAAAATAATAAAAGAATAATTAATTAAATAATATAATAATAATTTTTTAATAAAAAATAATCACACACATGTCACGCTACGCCTGAACGAACAACGACGCACGTGTGTGGGATGTCCATTGTACCCACATTTGTCTATCTCCTCACTCCCTCTAAAATATGGGCACCCCTTAGAGCCCAAACCCATAGCCTAAGGTAGGAGTATAAGAAGGATACTCCTCTTTAAAAAATAAGCAATCTGGGATTCTTACCAAATGTCTTTTTTCCTTTTTTTTTTAAAAAAAAAAAAAACTTGAATTTTCACCAACAATCCCCCATTTGAAAATTTAAAAACATAAGAAAAACATTTTTTATCGAGCAATATCAGTCTATACAATAATGTGCATAAGCATAGGTGTCTTACGACTTGAACCTTTACATAGTGTAGATGATTCAGAATATACTGAAGTAACTCTTGGTTTTGAACTCTATTTGTAACAACATCTCATATACAGTATCATTAGGGTGTAGTTCGAAAACCCGTGCTTTAAAGCCTAACACGTGTATCCCGGTTTAGTGAACGCTTTAGAGAGTATGCCAAGAACTCCATAGGAAGCGGCCCCCACTTGCACATTCACATAGGTGAGTTTATAAGAAATACCCCTGTAGCTAGGTACCCCACTTGACATCAAGTATAGATCTCATTAAAAACTAAGTTCAAACTTTCTTACGCTTTAGAATATCATGCTCATATTCTAGGGTATAGGAAGGGAACTTTTTGTTCGTTTTACCGTGATTCACTTTATCACTAGTGATCAGTTATTACCTATTGAACTTGTTTCTTAGGATCTTCAATCTACAGGTTGGGTTTTCCTCACAGTAATTCATCTTTCTATAGGCATGAGTCCAATCCTTTCTAATGTTTTGAAAACCTTATCTCTGGCCAGTCCTTTCATCAAAGGATCTGCCAAGTTTTCATCTGTTCGTATATGATGCACTCTAACTGCACCAGCAGTTAGGAACTCTCTAATGGTATTGTGCTTACGACGTATTTGTCATCTCTTTCCGTTGTAGTAATGATTTTGAACTTTTGCAATTGATTCAGTACTATCGCAATGGATCAATATGGTTGGTATCGGTTTTTCCCATAGGGGAATATCTTATAGCAGACTTCTAAGCTAGCCTCCTTCTTCATTAGTTGTTGCTACTACTATCCTTTTTTACTCCATCGTAGATTATGCTAAAATACTCTGTTTCTTGGACTTCTAAGAGATAGCTCCGTCTGCTATATTAAAGATATAGACACTTGTAGTTTTTGAATCATCTGAGAGGGAGTTCCAGCCAGCATCGTTGAATCCTTCCAGGACAACAAGAAACTTTTGATTATGTAATCCTAGGTTTTGAGTTTTCTTCAAGTACCTCATAACACTTTCTATAGCATTCCAACGTTCTATACTAGATCTGCTTGTAAACCTACAAAGTAATCCTACAACATAAGCTATATCAGGCCTAATGCAGTCAGCAGCGTAAGACTGCCTATGATGCTCGCATACTCAGATTGATTAACACAGCTACCAATGCTCTTGAACAACTTAATACTAGGGTCATAAGGAGTATATGTTGGTTTACATTCACAGTAATCATATTTCTTTAGAATCTTTTCTACATAGTGAGATTGATCCAAAGAAATTTTCTTTTTAGACCCAATCACTTTTATTCTTAAGATTATACTCGCTTCTCCTAAGTCTTTCATGTCGAAGTTTGCACTTAATGTAGATTTCACATCATTTATGATGTGCAAGTTCGACCTAAAGATTAATAAATCATCTACATACATACACGAGATAGTGCAAAGATTATTTTCAAACTTATAGTAGATGCATTTGTCACTTTCATTGACCTTGAAATCTTTAGAGAGGATAAGGTTATAAAAATTTTCATGTCATTGCTTAGGAGCTTGTTTTAGATCATATAGAGGTTTATCTAGCTTACAACCCTTATTTTATTGGCCATAGACTATAAAACCCTCAAGTTATTCCATGTAAATCTCTTCTTCAATTTCATCATTTAGGAAGGCGGTCTTTACATCCATATGATGTACTGCGAGGTTATAAAGGGTAGCAAGAGAAAATAAAACAAGGATTGAGGTAATTATAGTGACAGGGGAGAAGGTGTCAAAGAAGTCTATGTTTTCTCTTTGTCTAAAGCCTTTTGCCACTAATCTGGCTTTAAACTTGTCAACTGTTTCATCAGGTCTAGGCTTCTTCCTTAGGATCCATTTGCATCCTATTGTCTTACAACCTGGGAGTAGGTCTACTAAGTGCCAAGTTCTATTTGACTCAAGAAAGTCCATCTCATCATTTGTAGCTTCTTGCCATAAGTTGGCATCTACAGAGGACATGACGGCTTTTAAGTCTTTATGATCTTTTTCTACATTATAGGTCTGGAAGTTATCCCTAAAATTCTTGACGGTTCTAGTTTTTTTTGCTTCTTCTAGGTTATGGGTCAACTTCCTCTATAAAGGTAGGATTTCTAACTAGGGTTAAACTACTAAATCCTGAGCGCCCACTATTTCTCGATTTAAAAGGAAATCTATCCTCAAAGAAGTCAGCATTATTTGACTCAATGATCACTTGTTTACTAGGTCATAGAATCTATAGTCTTTACTATTTATGGCATAACCTATAAAAACACACTCATAGGCTCTACTAGCAAGCTTTATTCTTTTAGGGTCTGGAATTCTTACAAAGGCTAGACATTCCTAAGTTCTAAAGTATGCCAAGTTTGGTTTTTTATTCTTGAGGACTTCGTAATGTGAATTTGTGGTTTTAGATTTTGATATTCTATTTAGCACATAACAAATAGTAAGGATGATTTGACCCCACCAATAAGATGCGGCTTCTGAACTAAGTAAAATAGCAACTACTAGCTCAACTAAAGTTCTATTTTTTCTTTTGGCTTTTTCGCTTATTTCAGAGACTAAGGTGCAGTCTTTTCGTGTATTACTCCATGTGAGTTAAAGAACTCATTAAAGTCGTCGAGTCGTACTCAGTTCCCTTATCACTATGAAGTCTTTTAACCTTTCTGTTAAACTGATTTTCTACTTCAGTTACAAACAATTTGAAAGTATCAAATGCATCACTGATTTTCTACTTCAGTTACAAACAATTTGAAAGTATCAAATGCATCACTTTTGTTTTTCAGCAAATATACAAAAGTAAAATCAGAGCAATCATCGATAAAAGTAATAAAATATCTTTGAAATATCAATGAAACCATTTAATATGACGGTTGAGGTCGTAAGTGTGCAAGCTGAAAACAACACCCTTTCTTCCATCAAACGGCAACATGTGTGTGGAATGTTCACCGTACCCATACTTGTGGGTCTCCTCACTCTTTCTAAAATATGGGTAACCCTTGGGACCTAAACTTATAACCCAAGGTGAGAATATAAGGAGACTCCTCCTTTAAAAAATAAGCAATGTGGGATTCTCAACCAAAGGTTTTTTTTTTTCCTTTTAAAAACTTGAATTTTCACCAATTATCCTAAATATCTAAACGCAAGGCTTCAAAGTAGCGATTACACTTTTATTTTAATTTCTCCAATTGTGTTCTTTTTATATTGTTTTGGTTTTGATTAATGATGCATTGTGATGAATTTTCCCCCAATTTCCAGACATTTGACATTTGATTGAATTTGTTTTGTTCTTCGATCTATGTTTGGAGAATCTGATGGAACAAGTGCCTCAAGTGGTTGATATGTTTAATTTTTTCCACGATTGTGTAATTCAAATTTTCTTCTAATTAATTATGTTCATATTTAAGAAAAAGTAATTTTAATTTGGAGAAACATTCGTTTGGATTGTTTTTTTTTTTTCTCTTCTGTTTTTATCATTATAACTTTTAATTTTTAGTTAGCTAATTTAGTTGGGTCAGTGAAACTTCTTTCTAAAGCTCCTTCTCCTTCGTTTTTTATATGGCAACAGAAGAGGCAGCACATTCCCATTTTTCACTAGGCATCAATGGTAGAAATAGGACAGGTACAACAAAGAAAAAACTTCGTTAGAGGAGAATTAAAGAATATGATGGGGGAATAAGGGAAGAAGAGGGCACACCGTTTAAAAAATATATTAAATTAATAAAATTTAACAAATCAGCCAGCTAACTTGTCATTTAACAGCCACATCATTATATTGTTAGTCAACTAACGGTTCAAGTAGCATCAAGGACTATTTAGAGTATTTATCAAACCTCGGGACTAAAATGTTCGTCGCATCGGATGGTGGGTTGGGATGTAGAGTTGAGTTGGTTGTGTCGAGTGGGGTCGGGTAAGGGGGTGTGTAGTAAGTTGTTCCGTGTTTTCTGGTGTGCTTTCATATACTACATCTGACAGGAGCGTTATTGGCAGCTGCATAGAAGTCGACCGAGGTCCGTGTCAGCTCTGGTTCACCTTACGATCTCTATAGTTCGTGCTCGTGCTGTTTCTTGGCGGGTTGATCTTCTTGGTCTTATCCAGTGTGTTTACAGATGTTTTTTCTTTTTGAACTTTACGTTGTTCTTTGTTTTGCTATTGTTCCTAGTTTGTGTGGGTTTGGGTTCTTTTCTCTGGCTTTCTCCTTGGTAGTTTGTGAGTTTGCGTTTATGTGTTGGTTTTGTTCTAGTCTTATCTTGTTGGCTTCGTTTTGGTTTTGTTGTCATGCCTTTGCTTGTGGTTTATTGCTTTGATGTCTTGATCCCGGGCTGTGGGATCCCCCTTGTTGTTGTATAATAATGTCACCTATTCTAAAAAAATAAAATGACATCAACTTCAAACCTCAAAGACCAAAATAGAAAATATTTGTCAAAATGAATATATACACACACATATATAATATATTTGTTTCTAATTCTACCATATGTAAACTTCATTGTTATATGCTAATTACTATTAAACTAAATCCACTTTTTAACTTTTGTATCTTTATTATAATTTGTTTTCAAAAAGAAACTATTCATATATTTCAAATTGTATTGCTTTATTTCTCCATAAAGTAATTTTAATGTGACCAATTTTCCTCTATTACAATTAGGGGTTGTTTGAGAGGTTAGAATGTAATCAAGATTATTGAGAATCTAAGCGGAGTTAGAATGAGTGGAGAATCAAGGGCGAAACAAGAATGGAATTGTGAAACGTGAAAATAGTGGGAAAGAGAGTTAGGTAAAAAACTATGGGAAGAGAATAAGTTTGATATTAAAAATTGGATCCAAAACGCTCAATCCAAATATAGATTTGGAATTAAAATCTATTACAAACTCATTTCGTTCCCATCCTCTAAGCATACCCTTAATTTGTTATGAGTTTAACAGATGACAACCAACTTCTAGTCTAACAACTTCAACTAAACTAAACTTCTTTAAATTTTAATAGAAAGAAGAGAAATTTTAATTTTATGCAGCCTTTGAGTTATAATGATTATTATATGTTTGAATTGCAAATGTTGTCAATTTTAAAATGTCATCTTATACTACAACAATGATGAAGTTGAATTAGAAAAGATAGTTTACAATCATCATCCATCCACTATATATGTGTGTATATAAATAATGGATTTTGACTTCATTATATTTATTTATTTATTTTGTTGTTGCACAGCCTATTAATTAAATTTTTGTGTGAGGTTCCCATTAGGTGAATATTATTTTATTTCTTCTTTTTAATAATTGGAGAAACATGGCAAAGGCTGAATCTTGGATCTCTTTGGCCGTTTTTAAAAAAACAACAAAAGAAAAGAAAAAGGAAAAACAAAAAACCTTTGGTCGTCGACTTTAAAAGTTTCTCAAATAAAAAATATTAAGATCATTTGAATTTAAATATGACATTGTCAACTTAAATATGGTTCAACTAGTTCACATAAATATCATTAACCATGAAGTTCAATGAATGAGGACATCCTATATAATGAGTTTGCATAAGATTGGACTTCGAAATAGTCATTTTTCTTTATAACGACCATTTACTATTAAACTGACTATTTTAAACAAAAATGACCTAGGGTAACTCGATCTTAATCCTGAGTTAACTATGAACTCCTATTTATTCGGAATTATTCTTTGATCTGCATAGATGAGAGTAGTCTAACAACACTGCTCAATAAGTCTCTTATTTTTGGGATAAGACTAGATAGATAGCGGAGGACATAACCTTGCAATATGGAATTCACTCCTACCCGTCTTAGGGTTGGCAGATAGATTGTTCTCTTGAATGTTAATTCCTAGTCTTGAACAACAGGGCCTCACCCTTTCTTGGTAGAGAGGAACATATTCATAAGTAGTATTATGAATCAGTTGTTCGATAGAGGGTTAGTGGGAGCTTAAGAAACAAGATGCATTTACAGGAGAAAAACGGTAATTTTGACCCAGCTGTAAATATGAACGACCTGTGAAGAATCGACTTGTCAAAATGGACAGAATTACATCTACAATGAGGAGAGTGCAACTATCGAGCTATAGTGGTGTGCCTTGATAGTTAACAAATAGTAATTAATTTGGTTAAAAAGTTTAACCAATTAATTACAAATCGTTGGAGCTCATGATCTATAAGTCCATTAGGTCCCTCTACTAACTCATAAATTAGATTAATAAATGGAGTATTGTTGGATGAAATTTGAAATTAAGGTTATGAATTTGAAATGTTCAAATTCAATCTCCAACACTATACAAATTCTATTTATTGTAGTTAAGTAATTTTTTTCGAGATGGAAGTTGATCCATGAGAGTTTATACAAGAAGTAAACAATATATCATAGTGGTAACATGTGAAATGTTTGTTTCCGTTATCAACATTAAATTTTAATTATCTTCATAGTTCACTTATTCTTTAAAAATAATAATCAAGTCCTCTTTTTATTTAATAATAATCAAGTCATTTAAATATATACGAAGTGTCATATCAATTAATATATTTTTCATTATTTAAAAGAAAATTAAAAAATAGAACTAATATATAAAAATTTTAAAAGAGAGAAAAACACTTGACTTCCAATTTATTATACACATCATAAGATTGAGATGTGACTATTGGGAAGATTTATAATATATAGAGAATTTGAGTACAAATTTAGCATTGGCTTTGGTTGATTCTAGTATTTATATTTTAAAAATATTTATTATATTTATATATTTTCAAGTTATATTTTCTAATATTTTTAATTTTGATTCATTTAGATCCACATATATTTAAAATAATTTTGATAATTGTACTTTCAATTTTGGTTATAAAAAAAAATGGCATGTCCGCTCAAATCATAATGGTTGCATTTGGAAATGAATTTGTCATATTATTTAAAAATAGTTATATTTATTGGAGTATTGGATACACTAGCTTATAAAAATACTGATTTAAAGAAAAATAATTGTAGATATATTATTTACTTAAGATATATAAAGGATCTTTTTTTGGTATTGCATGAACATTTGCTTTTATTTTACCTGTTTAAAGTAACATCTCTTTTACCTACAGGAAAAAGATTCCTTTTTCTAAATGACGTGTAAAACTAGAAACATCGATTTCTTCTTTTAATATTACAAACTTTAAAACTTATTAAGAAAATATTGTAATATGAGACCAACTTTACATTTTAATTTCCAACTTCTCTTCAATAGACATCATCCATGTAAATTGCAACAAGTTTATTTCTCCATGAATCAAACTTTGTTAAACAACAATAAGTGACTTGGTTTGATAGATCGACCAATCATGTGTTAGAGAAAACATAGAAGTTAACATAATCATTAAACACTCTAATTACATTAATTTAAGTACTAAACATGCAAACTCATAGTTTTGAAGCAATAGGGTTTCAGTTTACTACCTTTGTAGAATTTTTCTAATTTCTTGCAAGTTCCACAAAATTGGTCTTCAATCTCTTTAGTAGACCATCAAGAGTGTCTTCTCTACTAATCTCAACCTTAGATTGAGTGGTAGAACTCTAATTGAAAGGGAATTTTTGAGTGAATTTGGAGAGGGTTTGAGAAAAGAAATTTATGCAGAATTTCTAATTCTTTTCAAAATTCTGAATGCATCCACTTAATTCTAATCAAATTAGAAGTATATATTCAACTAAAGCATGCAGCACTAATAATCAACTATTTGACACTTCAAATAGCACTTAATTAATGGGGTATGTGTTAAAAAGATGGAAAAATCCACTCAACCTTACAAATTTGGGATTCCACTAAATCCTATTTTGAATTTTAATTTAATTTAATTCTAAAAATAATTAAATTATTAAATTAATCATTAATTCATGTTCGGAAATTGAATTGTGAAAATAAAAATGGATTAAATTTAATTAATCAATAATTTAATATCAAATATTAAATAACACCTAATTCAAACATGAATCATATTCATGTTATCAATATTTAAATAATTTTTTTAAAATATATTGAACTCTTCAAATATGTTTAATTTCAATAAATTTAAACGTTAATTATATCGAATATAATTATCCAAACCCTAAATTGAATTTGAACATTTCAAATTCACTCAATATTCTAATCCAAGGTTTAATCTCTTATGAACTAGTAGAGGGACCTTATGGACCTACAAACCATGAGCTCTAATGATTTGAGATTAATTGGTTAAACTCTTTAAACCGAATTAATCAATATTCGTTAACTATCGAGACATACCACTATAACTCAGTAGTTGCACTCTCCTCACTGTAGTTATATTTCTGTCCACTTGATTTAACCATAATTAGTAAGTCGATCATTCACAAGTCGTTCGTATTTACAACGAGGTCAAAATTACCATTTTACTCCTATAAATACATCTTGCACCTTAAGTCTTCACTGATCCTCTATTGAATAATTGGTTTATAATCCAACTAATAAACCATATCTCTCTATGTCATAAGAGGACGAGACCCATTTTGTTCAAGACCAAGAATTCATACTTAAGGAAACAACCTATCTGCTAACCCTCAAATGGGTAAGAGTGAATTCCATCTTGCAGAACTATGTCCCCAGCTATCTATCCGGCTTTATCCCTAAAATAGGAGGTTTATTGAACGGTGATGTTGGACCACTCTCACCTATATAGATCAAAGGATAATCCCGAATAAACAGGAGTTCATAGTTAGCTTAGGATTAAGATCGAGTTAACTTAGGCCATCGATTTGAAATAATCAGTTTTAACGGTAAATGGTAGTTATAAAGAAAAGTGACTATTTCGTGGTCCAGTCTTATGCAAATGTCTTTTGCATAGGATGCGTCCACTCGCATGTCTCCACATAAATGATTGAGATCACATCGTTTATATCAATATATAAAATGGGCCGCATCGATAGTGTCTCTAGGATGAGGTACCCAATCTCATCTATATACTTATAGACCCTTTTGGCTATATACTAAAATTTGATCCTCTTTTATATCTTTGCATAAAGTTAAAGTATTCATATTATAGCCATAGGTTTGTTAATTAGATTTTATAATAGAATGCAATTTCAAGAACACTTTTATTGAATGAAGTCTCAATAATACTTTTTATTGCAAACTAGAATATATCTAAAAATTACGAACTGCGAGTTTTTAGGACATTCCCAACATCATGCAACTTTTCTTAAATGAAAAAATCACATCAGTCACAGTTGAGCAAAGCTCGTCACAGCACAATCATACAACTATCATTCTCTTGTATTTAGGGTGGGCAACGAGGCGGAACGGGGTCGAGGATGCTCCCCCTCCCCATCTTTATGGGGACTTGTAGTCCCGCCCCTACCTCATTCTACATTTTGGGAAGTCGGGATTAGGGTCAGGGATAGGGTCCTCGCGGGAAATTTTTTTCCATTTATATGTTATATTTTTAATTATTTATTTATTTAAAATCAATTAAATTTTGGTCTCTATATTGAAATTGTAAATATTTTAGGTAAAAAATTAATATTATTATTGTTTTATTTATTTAAATTACTAATTAAAAATATATTTTTATTGTAAATTTAATATAAAGTTAAAAGTCAATTATATTATAAAATTAAATTAAAAAAAGTTAAAAAGAAAAAAATAATAGTTTTAGCTACTATATATATATATATATACTTGAGGCAGGGTTGGGAACGGGGAGGGTACCCTCCCCATCTCCAACCGAGGACCCGATTTGTATCCCCGATTTAACCCACATCCCTAGTCAAATCAAGGATTCCTCGCTTCGATCGGGGTGGGTACCCACGAGGACCCGACTCCGCGGGAATTTTTACCAACTCTACTTGTATTTTGGATCAAATTTATGTGAGCACATTCTTTTATTAAATTATATTTGGTTTTTTATTTGTATTTATTTTAAAATAACAAATATTAACTATTTTTCCCCTTCTATCATTTTAGCTTTTGTAAATTTTATATTTTAAATAATTTTTATAAAATAAATTAACTACAATTTCTTTTAAATTTTAAAATTTTTATATTTTTTCTTATACAATAAAACTAATTGTGTTTAGTTATGGTCAAGCCACATTGATTCTTACTTTAAAAAGAAAAGTCACATAGGTTCTACATTTCCTTTCATAAAGATGTGAAGTACATCGTGATAATTTATAATTGAGTTTGTTGAATAAGAAATTTCAGCTAATCACAAGTTACCTCATCATCACAACAAAAGCCCAAGTTTATTGTGGAAATTACAGATTGGATCAACCCGAGTAAATAAAATCGCTTGGGTCCAACTCAATTCAAGCCGATGGTAAAAATTTGGGCCCAAGCCCAATTTTTTGGCCCAAAAGCAATTGGGCCTACCCATTTAAGGCCCATGAGGAACCTCTATAAATAAAGGTCTTACCCTTTCATTTGGAGGGGATGGTTCGAAGAACTGGAGATTGAAATTCTGAAACTCTAAAGACTGAAATTCAAAGCTCTAAAGCTTTGAAGACTAAAATTCCAAAGCTCTGAAGATCCAAAAGTTGAAACTTTAAAGATCTGAAGAACACAACTCCTTTGAAGATCAAAATGTTGGGTTTTATGCCCTAAAACTTGTAGATAGTGAATGTAATTAAATGACCGTCATTAATAAATAGTTATTAATGTTTTTATCAATAAGTGTTATTGATGTTTTATTTAATTTTGTCTTATTAGTCGTAAAATCCAATAAACTAACATCATAGGCTGTCTTATGAATCTTAAACTGTATGTAGAGACATATAGGGATCACTATTCAAGATACATCCTATAGGATCTATAGTATAGGGATAAGGTTGGGTACCTTATCCTGGTAATACTATGGATACGACCCACTTTGTATTTGATACAAACGTAGTGATCTAACACGTACGTATAGGAGACACGCGAGTGAGGGCATCATGTGCAATGAGTTTGCACAAGACCGGATTGCAAAATAGTAACCACTAGATGTAACTCTGTTGACTAATTAGGCAACTTAGTCTTACTCTCAAGCTCTCTTGTGTGTTTTCTTCTTCATGAGAAAAGAAAAAAAAAATTGTTTTGTGATATTCCCAAATCCCAAAAGAGAGAATCCTACAATTCTCTATAGCCTTAATTCCCTGCAAGAATAGGGAGGTTTTCGTGGTGGTGCCCAATCTCAATTCAAAAGAGAAATTTTACACAATTGTCAAGTTTGCAAGGTAGGTTTTCTTCCCTATATAATTAGTCTTTTTGGGAATTGAATACTTAATCGATATTACTTTTTATTCTGATGCAAAAAAAAAAAAAAAAAAAAAAAGTTTTTAAATGCCAATTTGAAAAAATGAAATGGTTCTGTGTTTTGGCTTCAATTTAACCATTTACATTTTTTTTTGTGCATTGGTATGAATGTAAAGGCCCTTGTGTCTTTTGGACATTATTGTTGTAAATCATTCCTCTATAAGTCCGGATCTAGAATTAGGGTTCGTGTCAATGAAGATCGAGAACAATTTGGCAAAAAAATTGTAATTTTACTGGCATTTTGCATCACTGCACAATTCTGCAGAGAATTATGGTTACCAAAGTGGGTTCGGTTTGACTGTGATTCAGTATGTCGTCTGGTTCAGTTCGGTTGACTTGGTTCGCAGGTTGGCGATCCGGTTCAGGTTGGTTTGATCCGGTTCTAGAGTGGCAAAAGAAATTTTAGAATAAAATTAGCTAAATTAGTGTAATTTACTACTTTATTTTATCCTAAAGGCCAAAATTGCAGGTTTATTTGCTATTTAAATGTTTTGTGGATATCATTTAAATAAATCAAATCTTAGGTTAAGAATTTCATGCATTTTTTTATATATATTTTAAGTGTTATAATGTATGGTATGAAATGCATGAATTATAATTTCGATGTTTATTTAATGTTTGTGATATGTTAAATATATGAAATTGGAGAAGCATGTTGCATGACATTAATTAGAAAATATAATTAGTTATGTTTATTAATTTATATGAATATGTTTGGTTGATTTTCATAATATTATATAAGTGTTATATTTAATTGAAAATCAATATGCATTGAGCATGACACATCCAGAACTTAATATAACGGTTATATTAAAGTCATGAAATGCATGTAATATGATTTAATTTTTTTAATTAAAATATAATTGTTAATTAATTAAAATCATAGTAAGCATATTATAAGACTAATCATTAAAATTTGTAATAGTTAGAAAAGTTATTGATTAGTAACAATTAACCTATAACAAAGAGTTGTATGCAAACGTAGGATCTTAGGAAAAATATTTTAATTTTAATTGTTTAAAATTAATTAGACCTAAGATCACATTTCTAATTAGGTTAGAATAATTACTTAGCTTCTTTTAAAATAGTTTTAAAATTGACTAAGTAAGACAAATAGGATTAAGGTTATAAAGGAACTCAACCAATACAGTTTTGTCTAGACTGGAGACATTTAAGTTGACGGTTTGCGTAACACCTCCATCGGAACCTGAGTTGAATTAACTGAGGTCCCATTACCAATGTCACTAGGTAAATTAAATGGTTTAATACACCTAGAACTTAAGTATAAAGATCTTATTATAAGAGTTATAATAAAATCCTAAAATAATTAGAACATTTTAGTGGGAGAAAAATGGTATATAAGATATATCATTTTTTATGCACTCAAGTCCATAAGAGTCCACACCGTGAGATCTATGCTCGGCTTCGTGTCGTCCTGGGTACGACCTCCCTTCATAAAGTATTTGCATGGGTCAATATCAAGGTGCATAGGGGAAATATTCAGAGTAAGTGGGAGAAAGTCACATGTCAATATATCCTACGGTCTCCTTCATAGGTTGCACCATGAGATTCTTATGATCCGCCTGCGTTTCATCCTAGAGCGACCTTCCCTTTGGAGGGCTTGATCATAGGCTTCAAAACAATGCAAACTCCATAAATGAATAGGATTTCTTAGGTTAATTTTCAACAGTTGTCTGTCCTAACAATAGTCTGTTGAAGTATACCTCTGAAATTCGAAAATGAACGGGTCACACTTATAGGATGAATTAAAAGAGTTAATGAATCCTTAACCCAATTAATAGTAGCTAAGAGCTAAAGGAATAAGGGTTATTTTGGAATTAGTAATTAACTGAGATAGTCTCAATTCAGAGGAGAGATAGCTGACAACCCTTCGGTGGCTATTATCCTAAACCTCTGAAGTATCGTTGCAAAATCAAATCAATAGTTTATTTAGAGTTTTATGATTTCCTGGTTTTACTAAACTGATTGGATGTTTTGTGTGATGGGTTAAGGAAAAGATAACTAAAACGATCGTTTGTTTGTTTGTTTTTCAGTATGTCTTCCTCAATTATCACTTTACTTAAAAACGAGAAATTAATCGGCGAAAATTACGTGATGTGGAAATCGAACTTGAATAAGATTTTTGTTATCGATGATTTGTGGTTTGCTTAACTGAGGAGTTCCTCAGGTCCCCACTCAAAATGCATCCCTAAATGATAGGGGTGCACATGATCGTTGGACAAAGGCCAATGAAAAGGCTCGAGTCTATATATTAGCGAGTCTATCTGATGTATTCAACAAGAAGCATGAGGCCATGCTCACTACTCATGAGATCATGGAATCTTTCGAGGGTATATTTGGACAACCTTCCATTCAGTTCTGATACGAGGTCTTCAAATACGTTTATAATGCACGTATGAAGGAAGGCCAATCAATTAGAGAACATGTTCTCGACCTGATGGTCCAGTTCAACGTGGCTGAAATAAATTGGGTGGTCATTGACAAGCAAAGTCTTGTGTCTTTTATTCTGGAATCTCTTCCGAAGAGCTTTCTTCAATTCCACAGTAATGTGGTTATGAATAAAATCCAATACACCATAAAGACTCTCCTGAATGAGTTGCTGACCTACTAGTCTCTTATGAAAGATAAGAGACCGGTAGAAGGAGAGATAAATGTAGCCCATTCCAGAAAGTTTCACAAGGGTTTATCCTCAAGAACTAAGTCTGTACCTCAACTTCTTGTCTTAAGAAAGTCTAGAAGAAGAAAGGAGGAAAGGGGAAGGCTCCCTCTGCTGGGAAGAGTAAAGGAAAGGCCAAGGCAACCGAAAAGGGCAAGTGCTTCCACTACAATATGGAAGGTCACTAGAAGTAGAACTGCCCAAAGTACCTTGATGAGAAGAAGGAAACGGAAGGTAAATATGATTTACTTGTTTTAGAAACATGTTTAGTAGAAAATGACCACAATACTTGGATACTTGATTCAGGAGCCACTTATCATGTTTGTTCTCCTTTACAGGAAACTAGTTTCTTCCAGCAGTTTGTGGAAGGCAAAATGATGCTCATGGTTGGAACTAGAGACGCCATTTTAGCTTGTACAATGGAACTACGAAGTTTTTTTTTTTGAAATAGATTTCTTTTCTTAGAAAGTCTATATATTGTTCCTAAAATAAAAAGGAACTTAGTGTCTATTTCCTACTTAATCAAACATATGTATTCGGTATTTTTTACAAGTAATGAAGCGCTCATTTTAAAAAATGGGGTACATATTTGTTCGGCTAAATTAGAAAAAAAACTCGTATGTGTTAAGACTAATCGAAACAAAAGAACTTTTAAATCATGAGATGTTTAAGACTGCTAATACTCAATCTAAAAGGCAAATAATTTTTCCAAGTAACAATAATACTTATTTTGACACTTAAGATTAGATCACATTAATCTCGATAGGATCAAGAGATTGGTAAAGAATGGACTTCTAAGTGAGTTAAAAGATGATTCATTACCTCCATGTGAATCTTTTCTTGAGGGTGAAATGACTAAAAGACTTTTTAGTGGAAAAGGTTATAGATCAAAAGAGCACTTAGAACTCATACATTCGGATCTTTATGGTCTAATGAATGTAAAAGCTCGATGAGGGTACGAATATTTCATCTCTTTTATAGATGATTATTCGAGGTATGGTTACTTATACTTAATGGAACATAAGTCTGAAGCCCTTGAAAAGTTCAAGGAGTATAAGACAGAAGTTGAAAATTTATTAGGTAAGACTAGTAAAATACTTCAATCTGATCGAGGTGGAGAGTATAGGATTTAAGATTCCAAGACTATCTGATAGAACAGGGAATCCAATCTCAACTTTCAGCACCTGGTACACTTCAGCAAAATGGTGTATTGGAAAGGAGAAATAGAACCTTATTAGACGTAGTTCATTCTATGATGAGTAATGCTCAAATATCTAGCTCGTTTTGGGGGTATGCAATAGAGATTGCAGTTCATATCTTGAACAACATTTCATCGAAAAGTGTTTCTGAAACACCTTTCAAGTTATTTAAGGAGCTTAAACCTAGTTTGCACTACTTCAGGATTTGGAGTTGTCCAACACATGTGCTAGTGTCAAATCCTAAGAAATTGGAACTTCGTTCAAGATCATGCCAATTTGTTGGTTACCCTTAGGAAACGAGAGGTGGTCTATTCTTTGATCCACAAGAAAAGAAATTGTTTGTATTGACAAATGTTACATTCTTGGAAGAAAATCACATGAGAGATTATAAACCACGAAGCAAATTAGTATTAAATGAAGCTACTGAAGAATTGACAAGAGTTGTAGATAATGATGTTGGTCCTTCATCAAGAGTTAATGAAAGAACTAGCACTTCAAGTCAGTCTCATCATTCTCAATCGTTGAGAGTGCCTAGACGCAGTGGGAGGATTGTAGCACAACCTGACTGTTACTTGGGTTTAATTGAAACTTAAGTTGTCATATCAGATGATGGTGTTGAGGATCCATTGTCTTATAAGCAAACAATGAATGATGTAGACAATGACCAATTGGTGAAAGCCATGGACCTTGAAACGGAGTTGATGCACTTCAATTCAGTATAGGATCCTGTAGATCCACCTAAAGGGGTTAAACCCACAGGGTGTAAATGGATCTATAAGAGAAAGAGAGATGTAGCTGGGAAGGTACAAACCTTCAAAGTTAGTCTTATAACAAAGGGTTACCCAAAGGGAAGAGATGGACTATGAAGAAACTTTTTCCCCTATTTCTAGGCTTAAGTCTATAAGAATTCTCTTATCTATAGCCACAAATTATGACTACGATTTATGACAAACGGATGTCGAGACAGCCTTTCTGAATGATAATTTTAAAGAGAATATATTTATGTCTCAGCCCAAGGTCAAGAGAAAAATTTTTACAAACTGAATCGATCCATTTATGGGTCGAAACAGGTATCCAGATCTTGAAACATTAGGTTTGATACTGCGATCAATTTTTTTTGGTTTTGACAAAAACGTTAATGAGCCTTATGTGTACAAAAAAAATCATCAACAATAACGTAGCTTTTTTGGTACTTTATGTGAACGATATCCTACTAATTGGAAATGGTGTAGGGTACCTTACTGATAATAAAAAATGGCTAGCAGGCCAATTCCAAATGAAATATTTGGGAGAGACGCAATATGTTCTTGAGATCCAAATTATTAGGGATTTCAAGAACAGAACGTTGGCTCTATCTCAAGTAACTTATATCGACAAAATATTGACTCAATATTCGATGCAGAACTCTAAAAAGGGTTTGTTACCTTTTAGGCACGAGGTTCACTTGTCTAAGGAATAGTTTCCTAAAACATCTAAAAAAATTGAGGATATGAGACATATTCTTTATGCCTTAACTTAGGCAACTTAATGTATGCTATGCTCTGCACTAGGCTAGACATTTGTTATGTAATGGGAATAGTCAATAAGTACCAATCCAATCCAGGGTTATATCACTGGACTACGGTTATAAACAACCATAAGTATCTTAAGAGAACGAAGTAGTACATGCTGGTGTATGGAGCTAAGGATTTAATCCTAATGGGATACACTGATTTTAATCTACAAACTAACAAGGATTCCAGGAAGTCCACCTCAAGATCAGTGTTCACCTTGAACGAAGGAGCTGTAGTAGAGCGTAGCATCAAGAAAAGATACATTAAAAACTCAACCATGGAGACTAAGTATGTAGTTGCTTATGAAGCAGCAAATGAGGCAGTTTGGCTAAGGAAGTTCCTAAGTGATTTGAAAGTTGATCCAAATATGAAATTTTCGATCACTTTATGCTATGACAACAATGGGGCTATGGCCAACTTGAAATAACCTCTTAGCCACAAACGAGGAAAGAAATTTGAGAGGGAGTATCACCTGATACGGGAGATTGTGCAACAAGTAGATGTGATCATCACAAAGATTGGTTTGGAGCATAACATTGTTGATCCATTTACGAGGCTCTCTCGGCTAAACTGTTCGAGAGTCATCTAAAGAATCTAGGTCTACGAGATATATACATTATGTAATCTAGGGCAAGTGGAAGATGTGTAATGGGTACGAGATGTCATAGTTTATTGTATTTTTCTTTGTATTTGTAACATCCCCATTGTTCCATATAATGTACATCCCACTAACTAGAGTTTTAGTTCAAGTGGAAATTTTTTGGATTTTATGCCCTAAAACTCATAGATAATGAATGTAATTAAATGATCGTCATTAATAAATAGTTATTAATATTTTTATCAATAAGTGTTATTGATGTTTTATTTAATTTTGTCTTATTAATCGTAGAATCCAATAAACTAATATCCTAGGTTGTCTTATGAGTCTTGAACTGTATATAGACACATATAGGGATCAATGTTCAAGATACAGCCCAGGGTTTGTAGTATAAGGATAAGGTTGGGTACCTTATCCTAGTAACACTATGGATACAACCCACTTTGTATTTGATACAAAAGTAGTGATCTAACGCGTTCATGTAAGAGATACGCGAGTGGGGGCATCCTGTGAATGAGTTTGCACAAGATCAACCGTGAAATAGTAATCATTAGATGTAACTCCGTTGACTAGTTAGGTTTCTATTTCAATAGGATGACCTAGGCAACTTAGTCTTACTCTTGAGTATATTATGAACTTCTGCTCACGAGAGATTGTCATTTGATTTGTATGGATGAGAATGGCCAGTTCATCGACACAATATGTCTACCATTTTGGTGATAAGACCGAATGGGTAGTTAGGAACATAATATACAAGAGGGATTTCACTCATTCCTGACTTTAGGGTAAGTATATGAGTGTTTCCTTAAATGGTGTCTCTGAAACTTGAACAAAGGGCCCTACTCTCTCACTGGCTCGAAAGGGATTTTTGTTGAATGGTTGAACCATAAACAAGTTGTTCATTAGAGAAGCACTGATAATTAAAGATGTAGAGGTAACCTAGGGGTAAAACGTAATTTGGTCCAGTTGGTGTTACGAACACTCATGAAGGACTAACTTGTTGTTATTGTTCTATATCAGTGGACATAGAAACATATCTGTAGTGAGAAGAGTACTGTTGTGGGTCTTTAGTGGAGTGTACCTACAGTTAATGAATATTGATAATGAGTTTAGCCATTTAATCTCACGTTGTTGGAGCTTCTGATCTGCAGGTCTATTAGGTCCCCTTCTTAACTTGTAAATGGTATTGAGGTAACTTTTCATTAAATAGAATTGAGAATTTTTTTAATGTATGTAGATACATTTTAATATAAAGTTTAATTTTAGACTTTATTATTAATTTTGGATATGATTCAAAATTAATAAATGAGAGACCGAAGTATGTATTTTAAAGAAGTTCAAATATTAATTTAATATGAATAAGAGTCATCTTGAAAACTATAGGTTAAAAATAATGTGTATTAAAACTATAGGTCAAATGAGAGAAATGTTTTTTAATATGATTCAAATGGGAAATTAAATTAAATATGTGATATTTAATTGGATGATTAATTAATTGAAGAATTGATTAATTATTTAATTTAATTTAATATAATATAATTTTAAATTTAATTAAATTGATTAAATCAAAACTATAGGTCAAATTTAATGTACACTAGATGCACATTAAAACTATAGGTTATGCGAGAAGAAATCATTTAAATATGATTTAAATGATTATTTAATTAAATGTGATTTAAATTATTGTTTAATTAAATATGATTTAATTAATAAATCTAGTTTAATTTAAACAAATTAACTCCTCATTTTAGGGAAGTTATGAGAAAACGTGGGATCAACCCCACATTTTTCTCTCCCTCTCTCACCATCTCTTTTTAACAAAACAATTTGGTTTTGTAGAGAGAGAAGAAGGCTCTCAAGCTCTCTGTGTGTTTTCTTCTTTCTGATAAAAGAAAGAAAAATTGTTATGTGATATTCCCAAATCTCAAAAGAGGGAATCCTACAATTCTCAATAGTTTCAATTCCCTGCAAAAATAGGGAGATTTCTAAATGGTGCTGCTCAATTAAAATTCAACAGAGAAATTCTACACAATGTTAAAAGATTTGCAAGGTAAGGTTTTCTTCTCCATATAATTAGTCTTTTTGGGAATTGCATGCTTAATCGCTATTACTTTTTATTCCAATGCAAATAATATTTTGTTTTTAAATGCCAATTTGAAAAAACGAAATGGTTTTATGTTTCAGCTTCTGTTGTACCTTAGGGTTTTCATCCCTTCACAAAAGATATACTAAAACTCTGAAGGTTGTGAAGGGATTGAATCCTAAGCATAAGCATGTGAACACCATGCAATTTTAATTTCATTTTGGATCCAAAATCGAAAATAAAGAGTAAACCAATTATTTTTCCAGGATAACCAAAATAATAAAATCTACTGCATGCTTGAAAGGTGAAAAATGAAGGTAATTAAGTCTCACCCTTGAAGATAAATGTTTTGCATGTTTCCTCTCCAATCTCACGAATGGTCGCCTTCCCTGGTCTCATTTCCACAAACGCAACAAAGGAGAAAGAACCAATGGGCATGACCATGAGGCCTTCCTCGTTATTCTCAAGGATGAGAATCGTTGCGGAGTTGTGGGCTCACAATTGGATTAATTTTGGAAGAAGGGAGTAGGAGATTTGTGAGAGAAAATTCACACCAGAGATTAATGGAGGAAGTTATAACTTCCTCGCTAATTATTAAAAAAATATATATTTTTTGAATTTTAAATAAAAATAAAATGTATAATAACTAACCTTATCATATATTAATAAAACTACATATTATATCACATATAATATATAACATATAGTATTATATCACATATAATATAACCTATAGTTTATTAATCTCTCATCTAACTTATAGAATTAATATGAACCAAATTTATATTAATTTTAACTTATAGTTTTTATATGAACCATATTCATATAATTCATATTTGAATCATATTCAAATATTTATTTCTCCTTTTAAAACTTTATATTATAAAGTATCACATACATTTAATATTTGAATCATATTCATATATATATTATTAAAACTTATAATGTATCATATACATTATATTAATTATATCTTATACATAATTAATTCCCTTTAATTAATTTGAACAATTCAAATTAATCCTATATTATATCATATACACTATAGCAATTATATCTCATATAATTAATTAGTTCTTTTTAATTAATTTAAACCATTCAAATTAATCCAAAATTAATTCGATTTTCATTAATCCTAATTGAGCTAGCGATGGGACCTTATGGACCTATAGATTGAAACTCCAATAGTACTTGATTAATTAATTAAACTCTTTAATTAAATTAATCAACTTCGATTCTATTAACTGATGGTCACTCCACTAAAGACCGACAACTTCACTCTTCGCACTACAAATATATTTCTGTGTCCATTGGATATAACCAATCAACAACGCGTTGACCTTTCATAAATTGCTCATAAGTACAACTTAATAGAAATTACCGTTTTACCCTTATAGTTACCTCTAACTTCTTAAGTACCATTGATCCCTCTAATGAATAATTAGTTATAGTCCAACTATAACCAAACCCCTCTCTGATTAGGAAAGTGTGTGGTACCACATTGTTCAAGCCTCGAAATCAGTTCTTAAGGGAGCAATTTCTTTACTTACCTTAATAATAGGGAATGAGTGAATTCCTTCTTGTGTAGTTGCTTCCCAGCTCCTCAATCAAATTAATTCCCAAGAGGTAGGTATATTGAGTTGGTGAAACTAACCACTCTCACGCATGAAAATCAAAGAATCGCCTTCATAGGTAGGAGTTTATAACACTCAGGATTCAGGTCAAGTCACCTATGGTTATCTTGGTGAAATGTAAGTCTATTCTAGCAATGGTGTTATAAAGAGAGACTATTCATTTTGTGGTTCGATCTTATACAAACTCTTTGTATAAGATAACCCCGCTCACATGTCTCCACATGAATTATCAGGATTAGATCATTTGTAGCACTTTACAATACTTGTAACAATTACAAAGCGAGCCATATCCGTAGTGTCAGAAGGATAAGGTACCCAATCTTATCCATCTACTACAGGCTATTTAGGTCAGTACTTAAACATGATTTATCTGTACGTCTCTACACACATGTTTAAGTTACATAAAATAATCAAGGAACTTAGTTTATTGGACAATAAAATGTACAATAAAATAACAATTATTCTATTGATAATAATTTGTTTATAAAGAGAGATTTAGGACACCAATCCTAATAGGCTGAAGCTCCTAAGATCAAAATACTGAAGCACCCAAGTCTTGGAAACCAAAGCTTTTAAGCTCTCAAGTGCTAAAGATTAAATCGTTTTTCAAGTTCCAAAAATTGAAGCACTCAAGTTTTGAATAACTGAAGATCGAAACTATTAGAAGCTTCAAAGATTAGAAGGATTCAACAAATTGACCGTAGCTTCACAGCCTACAAGCTAAAGATTCAAACTCTTCAAACTCAAGGAAAAGCTCACAAACAGATCAACAAGCCATACTCGAATCCAAACTTATTAACAAGTCAAGAGGCTACTCTAAGCTAATCAACAACTCCAAAGGTCGATCCTCCAAAAAGATCATCAAGCCCAAAAACTAATCATCCAAGAAGATAACAAGCTTAAGAATTAAAGTCCAAAGGCTACTCCAAGCTAATCAGCAAGTTCAAAGGGCGATCCTCCAAGAAGATCAAGAAGCTTAAGGATTAAAGTTTATTTTTCGAGAGAAATAATTAAATGATCAAATATTAGAGATTGTACTTAATATACTATACTGAAATTAATACAAATGTAAAGTTCAAAATCTATGAATTAAATTTCTCCAGAAATCTCGTTGAGTAGTTCACATGTCTAATGGGACCTATCTACCTTTCATCTTTTTCTCTCACACAAAATCTATCTACTAAAAGCGAAACTTTCAAAGCTTCAAGTGACACTAACATGGGACAAATTACTCACAGTCGCTCCGACGATATTCAATAATCTGAAGAGCAACTAGCCTTTGAAATTATCTGGAATATATGGGAGCAACTATCAAAATCAACAAATAGCAGGATTGTCATCAAGAAGAATCCTCTATCAAATGAAGTCACTTCCTTTTCTGAGCAATCAAACAAGGAAGCATTAAACCCCAATATAACGTCAGTCGTGATGATAGATGTAGGTACAAATGAATAAGAACGAATGAATTAGGAAAGAAGGTGAACATGCTAATAAAAACAATCAAAGAGAGAGATTATGAAATCGCATCTCTAAAGAATCACATTGAAAGTCATGACGCTGTCAAATTAAGCCAGACACATGTTGTCAAGGATAAGACAAAGGGAAAACTATCCTATAAGAAAAATCAACGACAACATTCAACTTTAATTGCTTCATTGTCTATCCAATAATTGTAAGATATGATTACAAATTCCATCAGAGCTTAGTATGGCGTGTTAGGATTTATGTCCTAAATCTCGTAGTCTGTATAAATTCGTAAACAAATTATTAATAATAAATAATATGTTTATCTAATGAATAAAGTATTCTATTATTTGCATAATTCAAATTCCAATAAACTAAGATTCGAGGTTATTTAATGTAATCTGAACAGTATATAGTTGACATACAACCGGATCGTGTTCAAGGAATAACTTGAAAGGTCCATAGTTGTCACACCCCGCCCCAGATCACCCTCTTAGCCTAGAGAAGGGTGTGACTGCAGCAGTTATCAACCCTTAGGCTAAACTTACTGCCTAAAATCTCTTGTGGAATTACTCTAATACCAAATACAAATTATATGCAACGGGACGGCTGTAGGCCCACAATTTATTAACTTAGAATCTTAATATGTTTAGAGTATTTACAACATTAGATTTAAAAGTCTCAAAACCCACAAACCCTAGTCCTTATATGAACAATAGTAACATGTATACAATATTAACAATAACCACCTAGCAAATGGTTACAAGTCTTTTCGTCCTTTAGTGGTAGAGCATATACTGAGCTGTCTTCAGAGGATTTGACTGCTATCTGGGGGGGGAACAAAAACATTTGAAAACAGGGTGAGCTTACGCCCAGTGAGTGACCGAGAAAACATAGTAAATTCTCATGCATAATTTCAGAAAAATAATTTTATTTGAAATATAAACTTTTGCAGCATAAATAATTTCCAAGCATAATGTATATAAAACTGTTTTAAACATAAAACAGTAAAATTATTTCTCAAATCAAAGTACTGTATATCTGGTAAAATAATTCCAACACCAACTACTAGTCCAGAGAGAACCCTTTTGCTCAATCTCTGACTTTATTCACCTGTGGCCACACTAAGTACCTTCACACATTAGGTACTATTGCTATCATACCTTCTCCTTGTACTTCAGTATCGAGTTACTAGGATACCTTCTCCAATGTACTTCAGTATCCCGTTGGCTTGGTACCTTCTCAAACATACTTCAGTACCAATAGATACCTTCTCCTTGTACTTCAGTATCTAGTTGGGTGGATGCCTTCTCCTTGTACTTCGGCATTGCATTTTACCAAAATTATTTATAAACAACTTTTCTCTTTAAAGCATGTACAGTATAACACATATACAATATGGCTTTAAAGATGGTAACGCATGCTAGATAAAATCAATACATATACATATGTAAATAGTTTTTCAACAATATACATGCGTTCAAATCACAATTCAAACTTGCTTGGAAACCACTTTAGAAAACTAGTAGGCATGAGAATTATTTTCGCAAACATGCTTTCTGTAAATATTGTAATCAAAACAGTTTAAAAACTTTTTAGTTCGAAAAAATTTTAGCCACTCACCTCGAACTCTTAGGAACTTTTCGCTCTAGTAGCTCCTCGGGTCCCTTTTTCACCCCTAGAATCCAGATTCAACTTACAACTTAGATTACTTATAGTTCCAAATATTATTTGGAAATACTTCCTTCTATAAACTTATTCTAAAATGTCTTAGAATTTTACCCAAAACTTTCAGCTCAGAATTCCCCGTGGCTAGGCCGGAATCTTAAAATCTTCAATACTGGCCCAGACTGATCCGACAGTCTGACCCTTCTGGATTCTTCTCAACCTCCAGCCCAGTTCCTTTGTGCCTTTTCCTCCGGTAATCCTACTCTGAAAACTAGACTTCCAGAGCTTTCAGATGGCTTTAGAATCATTCCAAACTCATGAGTAGATTGGAAGATCTCTTCATCCAAAATTGACACATTCCTCTGAACCCTCACCGCCCTCTACTTTTTCTAGGAAATTTATGATTTTTGTATGATTTGAAAATGAAATCCCAACTCCCTATTTATATGCATTCAAATTGCTCGTGGGATTGACAACACCTACTTGGTTGCATGGCCAAATGTTTAATCCTCCCTTTATCAATGTAAGTTGACATCACCTTGGTTCAATGTGTTCTTCCCAAACGCATCCAACACAGTTTTTTAATGTTTAAGAATTTCTCTTAATCGGACACATATATTTTAATTGACGCTTGCCCTTATGTCTTCAAGCTTTGTTTGTATTCAAATTAGGGTTTTTAAATGCATAATCCACCCCAACGCGTCCAAATACATCGTCTAGAAGCTTTCTCGGCCGTTCAATGCATAGGTGAAGCGTGGGCGTGACGTTCGAATCGGACAAAGCAAGGCTAACGCATAGGCACTCTCGCTCTTTCCGCTCTCGACAGTGTCGCTCTCTCCCACTTTCTCACTAGTCTCGCTCTCTTCACTCTCGCTCTCTCCAGCAATCTCGCTGGTCTTGCTCTCTCCAATCTTGCTTTCCCTCTCAGTCTCTCCAGTATTAACTTTTCTTTCCGCTCTCGCTCTCTCCAGCTTTCTCGTTGGTCTCGCTCTCTCCCATCTTCTATCCAATCTCGCTCTCTCCCATTTCCTCTCCAACCTCGCTGGTCTCAATCTCAATGATCTCGCTCTCAACGATCTCGCTCTTAGCTACTGCGAATTGCTTGTCTCCGTGCAACTTCTACACGTTTGCTCACCACTTTATGATACTTTTACATGGATTTTCCAAATTTTTCCAAAGTAATTTCTCATATTTTTTGCATTTCACATAAATTCCATATTTTTCTCAGTCCTTCAGCCATAACGCACTTCACCTAATTTCTCCATACTTAGCCGATTTTTCCCCAAATTTTCCAAACTTAATTTCCATATGATTCCATACTAGCTCAACCTACTTATTATTTTTCCCCAACTTTCCCAACTCAATTCCATATTTTTCTTTTTCAAATCCCCATTCCTTCTTCACCATTCCACACTAACTTTCTCATCAAACTACTCAACTTATTTATACAAATTTAAATAGAGACACACAATTAAGTGGAAAATTAAGACAATTTAAATAAGAAAACACACTTAAGTGTAAAATTGAGATTCGGGGTTCACAATAGTATATGGATAAGGTTGGGTACCTTATCATGTACCACTATGGATACAACACATTTTGTAAATGTTACAACAGTTGTAAGTGTTACAAACAATTTAATCCAAATCGTTCATATGATGACATGCACGTGGGAGTATCCTATACAGTAAGTCTGTATAAGATCAGATCATGAAATATAATCTTTCTTTATAACAACGTTAATTGAAGAGATTTATATTTCAAACGATGACCATATAACTTGATCGCAATCTTGAGTGAGTTATGAACTTCTGCTCATAGGGGTCGTTCTTTGATTTGCATGGGTGAACGTGGCTTTAGTTGCCGACTTAATATGTCTACCATTTTGGGAACGATACCAAGTGAGGAACTGGGAACATAGCTCCACGAGATGGAATTCACTTTTTCTTGACTTTGGGGAAAGTAGACATATTGTTACCATAATTGTTGACTCCAGGATTTGAATAATGAGGCCTCACCCTCTTACTAGCTCGAGAGGGACTTTGTTTATGTTTTGACCATAAACAAAATTGTTCATTAGAGGATCTATGGCACTTAAGGTACAAGAGGTAACTACAAGGGTAAAATGGTAATTTGACCTAACTGTAATTACAAACAATTTGTGAATGGTTGACTTACAAAATATGGTTAATTCAATGGACACATAAAATATATTATAGTCGCAGTTGTGGGTCTTTAGTGGAGTGCCTCATAGCTAATGAAGATTGATTATTTTAATTAAAGAGTTTAATTAATTAATCTGGAATCATTGGAATTTATAACTATAGATCTATTAGATCCCTCTGCTAGCTCACAACGGGTTAAACAAGAAAATTAAGTATTGAAAGAATTTGAAATGTTCAAATTAATCAAGGAATTAATTGTTTATGATACAATTAGAATAATGAATAAGATACATTATAATATAAAGTTAGTTTAAATTAGATTTAAATTTGAAATTTATAATATGAGAGTATTAATATTTGAATAATATTCAACTATTAAGTTAATGTGAATTAAAATCATATTTAAACTATAGGTTGAGAGAGAACAAGTATATTAGATATGATTCATATATACACATTAAATTAAATATGTGATATTTAATAAATTGATTAAATTGGATTTAATTAATTAACATTTAATTGATAATTTGGTTAATTAAACATGTTGTTTTTAATTAATATTTAATTAATAAATTTCTTATATATTTATTATTTATTATTATTAAAAATAACTCCCTTGCAATGTAGGGGAATGGTGAGTGGGATGGGAGTTTCAACTCCACTCATGTTAAATTGAGATGAGATCTCAATGAGGAAGGTACTTTATAGAAAGAAAAGATTCACCTTGAATTCTCCAGAAATTATCTCAACCTCCAAAAGGAAAAGAAAAATCTCTCTTCCGTTTCCTGTTCTTTCAAGAGTTCCCACAAACTCTTCCTTGTTCAAGAGAATAGCATAGAAGTCTTTTTTGGTGGTGTCCTATTCGTGAATTTTGTTCTTGCGGTACTATGAAGGAACAATTCTATTTGGGTAAAGACGTTGAAGACTGTTATTCAAAGGTAATTTTTTTCTTTTTGAAATCCTTAAGAGCATGTTTAATTCTACAGCTTTATTATTGTTCTGTTTAAAATTCATATAACGAGTTTGAGGCAAACAACGTTCACACGCTTCCACTCAAGGAATTTGATTCCTTCATGGTGGTCCTTCTCAAAGTCCTCTCTTGTATTCTAAACCATATACCAAGAGAATTGAAAATGTCAATCCGATACCAATCATCTAAGTTTTAACAATTTGATGGGAAGAATAATCCAAAGCAATATGTTGCTCATTTCATCGAAACGTGTGAAAATGCTAGTACACAAAAAGACTTATTTGTCAAATAATTTGTACAAATGTTAAAAGGAAATGCTTTTGACTTATACATTGACCTAGAGTTTGAGTCAATGGATAGTTGGAAACAACTCGAAAAGGGTTTCTAAATCACTTCTACAGCATAAGACAAATAGTCAGCTTGTTGGAGCTCACCAACACTTAGCAACGAAAAAGTGAACTTGTTATTGACTACATAGATCGCTAGAGAGCCGCAAGGTATGTAACCAAGGTATGCATTGAGGGCTACTTTACATACTTCAAGGTATAAAGCCTCGCACCGTTGAAGAGCAAGCAACTCGATCCCACAATATGGAGCTAAGTATTGTTAGTCAAGGAGACCAAAACATTTTATTCCATAATGTAAAGAATGAAAAATGATGTTGATGTGACTTTAGAAGATTCTATGGTTGTTAATACAACCTCTTAAGTCATCCTGTAAAGAAAAAGACTGGAAAACTAAAAAGCGTCAGGAATATAAAATATGTTGCTTAACGTTGAAGGAAAGATAAGAAAAAGTATGTTCTTTTCTTGATTATGATATTTTTGATATGTTAAAACAAGTACTGAAAACAAGATTGATTCAACTTCCTGAGTCTAAACGATCGAAAGAGATGCAAGAAATCGGTGATCCAAATTATTGTAAGTATCATCAAGTCATCAGTCACCCAGTGGAAAAATGCTTTGTTCTAAAAGAGTTATTTCTAAAATTAGCTCAAAAAGAAAAAATTGAGCTAGACTTTGATGAGATAGTTCAATCAAATCATATTGCAATAACAAAAAAAATAGTGTACCTACTCCAATTTGGAACTTTAGAATCGATGTCTATTTAGTTTCAACATGACGGGTCATGAAATAAATCCAAAGACGTGATCAAATAATTAAAAACGAAAAGAGTAAACTTGAAAAAAAAATAAAATGAAATTGCTAATATTTATTATTTTAAAATAAATAAAAATTAAACAAAATTACTTGTAAGTGAAAAAATTGCACCCAACTAGATTTGATTCCAGGCACCAGGGAACATCAATAGGTAATTAAAATATGAATTTAAAACTACATAAGTTTTGAAACCTATATATATTAATAATAAGTTTTAAAGTTAATAGTTATACCATAAAAAAATGTTTATATGTACACATATAAAAATTTGTTGCAAATGTTATGACTTTTATTAGATTTCCATTTAATTACATAGTCTTCCACTAACTTGTTCTTCCCCTTAGTTAGTCATTAGACTCTTCATCTCTCTATTTTAAGTACTCTCTACTTGGTACCTATTCCATTGTAAACATTATAGATAAGAGGTGTATAAACCTTTAGAAATACACCTCTCAATAAAAGAGCTCTCTCCTTTACTCCCCAATTTTTTTTATCTTGTTCTTATTCTTGTTGTTTTTATAATATTCTTGTTTCATAATACGTTATTAGCATGAAGCTTTACGCCTTTACCTCTTTCTTGTTGAGCTAGAGGTAGGAATTGTTTTCTACTATCTTCTATACGTTTCAATATAGGCGTATATGTATAATAAACCTAACATATGTTGGAGTTGATGCTCTAAACTAGTGGGTTTCGTAGTTTATAAATGATTTGCACACAAATTATTTTTTTAATAAAATAAAGTATTATTTTATTCGATATTTAATCTGAATTAACCCAGTCTAATAAACTAAGATCCAAGGTTGTTTAATATAACTTAAACATGTATGTAGTTAACATACAAGTGGATCATGTTTAAGTAAAACCTAAAGAGTCTATAGTATATGAATAAGATTAGGTACCTTATCTTGGTGACAATATGAATACGACCCACTTTATAATTGTTACAGTAGCTGCAAAGTGTTACAAAGGATATGATCCTAATCATTCATGTGAAGACATGTGAGTGAAGGTATCCTATACAAAGAGTTTGTATAGGATCGAACCATGAAATGATTAGTCTTTCTTTATAATATCGTTACTTGAAAAGACTTACATTTCACTAGGACGACTGTAGGTAATTTGACCTTAATCTTGAATGAATTGTGAACTCCTGCGTATGATGCAATCCTTTGATCTATATGAGTGAGAGTGGTCAGATTCACCAACCTAATAAGTCTACCATTTTGGAAATTTTTCTAAGTGGGAAGCTGGAAACACAACTACGCAAGATGGATTTCACTCCTTCCTATCTTGAGGTTAAGTAGATGAATTGCTCCCTTAAGGGTTGATTCCAGGTCTTGAACAATGAGGCGTCTCACCCTCTTATTGGCCAAAAAGGGGTCTAGTTTATAATTGAACTATAACTAATTGTTTATTAGAGGGTGAGTAGTACTTAAGGAGCTAAATGTAACTCTAGGGGTAAAACGACAATTTGACCCAATTGTTCATTAGAGGGTCGGTGGTACTTGCTACTGATCGGTTATATTCATGGACACGAAATATATCTACAGTGTGAAGAGTGTAGCTATCGATCTTTAGTGGCGTGATCGATAGTTAATGAATGTTGATTAATTTAATTAAAAAGTTTAATTAATTAATCTCGTATCATTGAAGCTTCTAATCTAGAGGTCCATAATTGTTTTTGAATTGTTCAAATTATTTAAGGGAATTAAATGTGTAATTATATTAATGTGATTAATATAAAGTATAATGTATATTGATACATTATAGCATATAGTTAATTATAAATATGGTTTATAATTAAGTTCATATATGTGAGAGATGAATATTTGAATGAGATTTAAATATAATTTATATAAATGAGATTTTAATTACTATAAGTTAAAATTTAATGTGAATATGATTCATATTAAAACTATAGGATATAAGAGAGAGATGCATTTTAATGTGATTAAAATGTATATTATATGATTAATTAAGTTAGTTAATTAATCATCTAATATATTTTATTATATGATAATTTGGTATATTTAATAACTCCCCATTGTAGGGACTTATTTTCATCATGTTGAATGGGATTTAAATTAACTCCCATCCTTACTCTTCCTTGGTGTGTCTTGTATTGTATATACGAAAAAAAAAAGGTTGCAATTCTTACATGAAAGAAACTCTCTTAAACTCATTCTCTCGATCTTGCCTTTACTTTTCTTCCAAAAATAAAAGGAGACCACTCTTCTCATCTCTTGTCAGAGAATAGCAGAGACTCCAAGTGATGGTGTCCTGTGTTAAAGAATTTTCCAGTGTTCTGGCAATTTTGGTGTTCGTGAACTTCGGAGAGGAAAAACAGGAAGAGGTTTTCTTTAAGGGTAAATGTACTTCTTCACTTCCTCTTTAGAGCAGCATGTTTATTGGTTATATAATTTTTATCTCGCTCTGCATTTTGAATGTTTCTCTGCATTTTACCTTTTTCAAATTGGATAATTACATGTTGTTTGCATGCTTCCACAAAGGAATTCCATTCCTTCAATATATACCATGTGTATTGAATGTTGATGATATATAGCTTAGTATGACCAACATATTAGTTTTTACTTTACATATTATGATTAGTATCTATTATTTGTTTATGATGATACTATGCATGAATTAATTATTTATGATGAATCTAATTTTAGATTTTGAGCATGGTATATCGAATTCAAATTTCCTCATTTATTTCCTTATCTTCATGAATTGCTTGATAGATTTAAACCATTTCATAAGTATATAATATTCAAATTGTTAAATCAATATTGCATTTGATACTCTAGCATATAATATACTAAATATTGCAAAATATTTTATATACCCATGTATTTTATATTGCATTAATATGTTTGTTACAAAGTATCCACTAAATATATTCATTTATATTTAATATTGTTAAAATAAAAATTGAAGGGAACTCTGTTTAAGGATGATTTTGTCTATACTCAGGTATTTAAGTTGACCGAAGGGGAACACCTTTATTTGAGAACTAACCTGAGAGTTGAATTAGTCAAATTTTATTTTATTTTATTTATGGTCATGTGATTGATTAATTGAATTTTTTAAAAAGTTATTTATTAATCATTTATATATTTCATATAGAGAGAATGTGTGTGTATATATATATATATATATTTGTTATTTTATGGCAAAGTTTGAAAGATGTATTATAGTAATTACTCTTCCAATTTTTATTATATGCACTTGAAGTTGCATAAATAAATAAATGCTCATGTTGATAAGAAGCACCTGAAGCTGCATTATTTTATATAAAAAATTGCTCAGTTTAATTATATGCACCAATAATTGCATAGTTTTTAAATCAATAACTGATTGTAAACTAATGAGCATTTAGCAAAGAAGACATATTATGTTGTTCATGCTCTTGTAGTAGCAATACTAAGAAAATTGTTTAAAACTTTGATGAGCAATATCATGTATTCATAACATAATGAGTTGTTTAAGAAAATCATAAATTTCGATCAAATAGTTCGATATATCATTTTTAGAAGTGAATGATATAACATTTAATAATTGTGGTTGAGATTGAAGTCATGATTATAATAGAGGAAGATGTATTTACTCATCTCACGGTGGTTATAAATCACTCAATTTTTCAAGAAAACTACAAACATAATATAATGATTAAAAGGAAAGTCCCACAATTTAGATGTGATACAAATAAGGTGTATGTCTTGTACCTGTCATACATTTAATTTGTTTTTCCTAAATGAAAATTGGAACAATATGCATAGAAGTAAACTTTACAAATTTTCTGAAGAGATAAATTAATCTTTGAAAATATGAAATACTTAAATGCTGCAAATTCATTTAAATCTTCTGAAGAGAATATGACCATCATTGTAGAAGCAACAAATATTATTTGAGGTCATCAAAATATTTAATATTTTGTTATGTTTTTCTCATATTTACTTGTAAATCTAATTTTACATTTTGTGTTTTGTTTGTTACTAGAGCTCTTTACTTATTATTGTTGTTATTTTTTCATGAAGACATATAAATATTTCTCAAATATTAGATAACTTCGACATGACCAACGAATATTTATGTTTGGCAGATAGTGTAAAGACGTGTGCTATACTAAAAGGCAGAAAATATTTCTCAAAATTGACAATGATTAAAGAAAAAGGCAATACAATATCAGGTCTGTAGACTTGATTGAAGGCTTTGGAAAAGCAAATATAATTTTACCTAGAGTAACAAGATTTATAATTGATAATGCTTTATTCTCTAGTAAGTCAGTTTTAGGAATATACATTCTAATGGTTATCATATAAAGACTGGTAGAGTGAATAATGTAAAGTATCTCTATATCATATCAACTGTCTCACATGAAAAATGTCACACCCCTTTCCGAATTACCTTTCTAATCCGAGAAGAAATGTAAAGACAGCAATTGCCAACCCTCTTATGACAATTACTACCAACATACTTCCATGAACCAACACCCTTGGTACCTGATAAACAATTTATATCTTATAATGGACTATTACCACATAATCAACACAATTTAAACATACAGATTCTCAAAAAGTAGAATACTTATTCACATATATCATAATTAAGGGGTCCAGTAAGTCTATTTACATCAACCATAAAACTCTATCCTGACTTCCCACAATATGAACATAAGACTCAAATTTAATAAAGACGTGATGAGCCACCTAAGCTTCAAGTTCTTGATGTTCTTGAGAAGTGACTGACTGGCAGAACTGCTAGGCCTTGGGACGTCAACCTCTACTTTGGGAGGAAAACATCGAAAAGAGTGAGCTGAAAATTCTCAGTGAGTGACTTCTTTAAATAAATCATACTTTTATAACTTATGATATAAACATATTTAGAACAAAAAATTTACATTCACATTCCAGTGTTCGGAAATAAAAATGTAGAAATATAAAATCATAGCATGAAAAACCCTAGATTAAAGCTCTTGAACATTTCCTGTAAAATTCCTTTACTCTTTTGCCTGAACAATGCGAGAGAGCCCTTTTGCTCAATCCTTAATAACCTTAGATGAGAGAAAGCCCTTTTACTCGATCTCATTAACGTCGATAACATAGATCTTATGTGCACGTAGAACTGAGTAGGATCCTACTTACCTTACCATACCTTCGGTAGAAAGGATCATCATGTATCTAGGTACTTTACCATAGCTTCGATACCAATGCTCAGGAGTAGGTTTTACATATCAAACATATATTTTAACATTATAAAACAACATACTTATCATGCTTAAAGGAATCAATAAATACCTCATTCTAATGTTAAACATGGCATAAAACTTAACTGGAACGCATGAAAATTACATGTAAAAAGTGTCTTTAAATCATCATCATGCGTTTATAATTGATTCCCTATTACTTAAAACATGCATTAGAAATCAAGACATTAGAAATCAAGATAAAAGTAACCATGTGTTGGAAATTCATAAGTAAGACTTAGCAAATATTTTGAAAACTAGTCACTCCCTGTCTTGAGTTACTCCTTCTAAGGGTTATAAGCCTCCCCTATACGCGTCTTCCCTATACGAATAACAAGAATCTTTGATTAATTCCTTAGCTCCCTCTCGAACTTAACTTATTATTCAAGGTAACGCATGTTAAGCCTCAAACCTAGTTCAACACATCATCTTATTTCCCTTTTTACTCGATGCATCATCAGTATATTGTACTTAACGCATTAGCACACTTAAGCAAATTTTTACCTTGTGATTAACTAGGTGGGTGACAACTAGCACACAAACGGCTCCTAGGTGTTAGAACGTGCCTGTCTCGCCTATGCAATGGATGCTTGTCCACACTTAGCCTCTACTGGTCAGCTGCTTGCTTATGCGCGGATTGCAAATGCATACTTGTTCATCAAACCAAAATTTTTTATTTCACTTTTAGCTTGAATAACTTAAATTCTAGACTTAATCTCATGAAATTTTATTTTAAGAACTCATTCCTAAACGTCTTAACTAGATTACCTTAGAATCCCTACCTCTGATTCTTCTTTACAAGCTCGAAATTTACCAAGTTTTACAAATCATCCGCGTGGCCTTAGATTCTTGAACACTTGAAGAATTTCCCCAACTTTCAACTTGATTTCATGGAAATCTTTTCCCAGTAGCCTTGGATTCATTTCTTCACAGCTTAAGTGTCAAGTCATTAGCAATTCACCTTCCTTAACACATTCAAAAATGCCTAAACCGGGCTTTTTCAACTTCAACCTCCTTTTATACTAAGGTTGCATGTTGTTGGGGATAAATTGGTTTGATGATATGCGTTAATGGTCATGCGTTGATCATGCGATAGTCTGAAGAATACGCATTATGCATTAAGCGTGTATGCGATGATCATGCGATATTCTAAAGAATATGCATTATGCGTTGAGCGTGTATGCGATGATGATATATTCCTGTCACAAGTTTTCTTGCTCTCTCACCAAGTATAACAAGATCGCAAGTTTATCGAGATAATCTGAGGTCGAACACGGGAATTTACAACTAAAAGATGAATGTAAAGTGAAGTGTTTGAGACAAAGAATAAAAATAAAAGGAAAGAAGCTGATTAACATGCGTTACTTCTACTTTTAACTAAACAAACTGGGCAATTGAAGTTTAACTATGAGAATTGTTAGAGATGCGGCAGCTATTAAAGAGTGATAAAATGCATGGAAAAGCAGGGTTGAGGAAGAGACATCACCAAGTCCTTAAGTTTGGTTACAAAGGTAATTCCAGCTCGCCACACTTGCACATCGCACACCTCTCAATGGTCATCCACATCCGTTATATCTCTATAACACATGATTAATCTTGTGCTGAACATAAGGTTATTCCTCTCTCTAGGAACACTTATTACTTTGCTTAGTGAGTTCCACAACTACTTACCCTCTCAGGCAGCTGGTTATAGCTACTTGTTTTTATGAGTGATCATAGACAAGCATTGTGATAGCCTTGCACTAAGCAAACAGGATCGACTCACTATACTCGTGTGACGTACACCTCTCGGTGGTTTGCTGCATGCGTTATATAT
The DNA here is from genome assembly GCF_027475165.1 of Benincasa hispida. Classification (NCBI taxonomy): domain Eukaryota; kingdom Viridiplantae; phylum Streptophyta; class Magnoliopsida; order Cucurbitales; family Cucurbitaceae; genus Benincasa; species Benincasa hispida. The sequence continues at coordinate 61,101,472 of NC_143489.1, forward strand.
ATAACGCATGATTGAGTATGTGATAAATTGTGTAATCCGCATTTAACTCATGGCGGTGAAAGAAAAAGATGATAAAATAGAAGAAATTAACGGAAATTATAATGAAGGAACTAAAGAGATGCATTGGGACAAGTAAGAGATTGCTGGGGTTAATGCCCTAAAGTCTCGTGTCCTGTAGTTTGTAAACAATTTGTACGAACACTTGTGATGTATAATATATGATATTTTACTTCACTTCTTGATTTTCCTCAGTTGAATGTTTTATTTGCTTTACCACAAACAAATAAACTAAAATCCCTGGTTGTCTGTATGTAACTTAAACGTGTATGTGGTGATATACAAGTGGATCATGTCTTAAGTGATAACCAAAATAGTCTGTAGTATATGGATATAAGAGGGAAACCTTATCCTGGTAACGCTACGGATGCGGCCCGCTTTGTGAAATAGGTACAAGTGTTATAACCTATCACAGATGGTATGATCCTGATCATTCATGTAGGGGCCATGCGAGCAGAAGTGTCCTATACAATGAGTTTGTATAAGACCTGACCACGGAGTGCTAACGTCTCGTTATGTAACACCGTTCATGACAAAGACTTCACTCCACTAGGATGACCATAGGTAACATGACCTCAATCTTTAGTGAGTTGGGAACTCTTACCATTAAGGGCAGTTCTTTGATTTTCATGGGTGTGGGTGTTCAAGTCGCCAATTCAAACCTACCACTTTGAGGATTCATTTGATTTGGAAACTAGGAACTCAGCTACACAAGATGAAATTCACTCCTTTCCCGAAGTAGGGGTAAGTAGATAGATAGCTCCCTTGAGGGTTGATTCCAAGGCTTGAACGATGTGGCGCCACACACCTTCTTTTGGCTCGAGAGGTGTTTACACATAGTTGGACTATGTTGTATTGTTCATTAGAGAGATCAGTGGTACTTAAGGAGTGAGATGTAACTACAGGGGAAATAGGGTAATTTGGCCCAACTATACTTACAAGCATCTGTGAAGGGTTATCGTACTCATGATTGGTTATATCCGATGGACACAAAAATATATTTGTGGTAAAAAGAGCTCAGCTGTTGGTCTTTAGTGGAATGTTTGGTAGTTAACGGATGGTGGATCTCGTGACTAAAGAGTTTAGTCAGCTATTCACGTATCGTTGGAGTTTCGAGCCATAGGTTCATAAGGTCCCCTTGGTAGCTTGGATAAAGTTGAGAATCAGTTTTGGGTCAGTTTGAAATGTTCAAATTGAAAAACGGGAGTTCAATTATATATGATATAATGGAACTGGTTAATTATATATGATATGATTGACAAAATGTATGAGATACATTATTTTGGAGGAAATTGGATATAAATATGATTTATATCAAGTAGAGGAGATAACACTAAACTATAGGTTAAGAATATAATATGATTATATTTATTAATTAATTAATTAGACGGTTATGAGATAATTGACCGAGTATTTCTCCGGTATCGAGCAAAAGTGGGAAGTTTGAATTCAGTTCTTGTAACTGAAGAATAAAATGAAAATTGTTTTCATTTTGTAAGACATAAGAAAAATCGCTCACGGTGTGAAAGTATACGATTGCATAGCGTTGAGACCTTATACAATAGTGCCCGTCTTCCTAAATGATCGCACACCTGCGTACTAAACAATCGCCCGCGATTTCTAAACGGTTGCTTACGTTTACTACACGATCACTTAATGCGCCGAGCAGACCTAAACGATCGCTTACCTTTTGGTAGATGATCGCTTAGCTAAACCTACATGATCGTGTACCTTTCTCTAAACGACAAGCACCCGACTATACGGTAGTCTTCTACTATCTCCCACTTGTTTGTTCGTTCAAAATGATCATTTTCCTCCTCCCTCTACCAATTCTAAAGTCCACCCTTTGGATTCTCACTCTGAGAATACCGAAGGTTTCATGTGGTCGTGTCGTCCCCGGTTGCTATTGGTTTGTACGCTGTTATCGTGTAGACGACCGTGGTGCTAGTAGGCGACTGTTTGTTGGACGATAAGAAGCGTAGAAGAGTTCGCTTACGCTGGACTGATTTTGATTGAAAAAAGTCTTCAACTGGTAAGTCTCTCGGTCTTTTATATTTTATTTGTTAAAGCGTGTCAGTAATTAGTGTTACAATGCATATTTGTATGTTAGAATGTATGTATGGTAGTTCTGTCACAATGAAATCAGAAAGATCCGCTTTCGCTCATGAATACTCTTGTTTAAGAGATCCTTCAGTAACGACTTGAGTTCAGGAATGATACATGAATGAACCACTATCACATCCGAATGAGAGGGATCATAAGGGCATGAAAGTATGGTTAAGAAAGGCTGAAAAAAATTGAAATTTACTACCTATACCAACAAGGTACACCTTTTCGGTGGCTCAATCATAGGCAATGTTTTAAAATGCCCAAGGCACACTAAGGTGCAAGGCTCTTTGGATCCTAGGCGTAAGGCGCACAAAAAGGCGCAGTCTTTTTTTTCATGAGGTGCACTATATATATATATATACTATATACTATATACATGCTTATTTACACAACCAAAACATAGATGGATAGAAATGGCATAAAGAAGAATATACAAAAAAAATAAATAAATAAGAGATAGATAATATTTAAATAGTAGCCATTGACTCATTGTCATTCAACACCAAGTTAAGTGAAATGACACAAAAACAATCATAAATAAAATTCTAAAATCCTAAATATCAAATTCATCTTCACTAAATAGGTCTTCATCCTCATTCTCTCCATCATTCGACTTATAGCCATCCATATCTTCTTCATCAGTCTCAAAGTCATTGAAATTAACTAGTGTGGGGGTGGGTTGGGACGGTGGTTGCGTGGAAGATGAAGATAAACATGAAGCGTTAGTCTTAGACTTAGTTCTTGAGGTACCAGCTTTAGAATAATAGACAAGTTCTTTTTCTCCAGCAACTTTTGAAACATAGCCCCATGTTAAAGAATGCAAAAAACAAGATCATCCTCCTACTCTGAATCGTCATCCATTCTTCCAATCAACCACTCATTATTATCATCTATCTCTTTTAAAGAGATAGGATCGATGATGTCTCGAATATTATATCGACGCTTCAATGCTCTATTATATTTTATGAATACTAAGTCATTTAGACGACTTTGAGCAAATCTATTCCTTTTCTTGCTATGAAGCTGTAAGTATACACAATAAAAATTTCATTGTCAATTTCAATTACATTCACATCTAGAGACAATACAAATAACAAAAGATACTAAACCTGTTAAAAAATGCTCCAATTATGTTTACATCCAAAGGCACTACAACTAAGACCTAAAATTCTCACAACGAACTTTTGCAAGTTTGGAGTTGATTGTCCGAAATCATCCCACCATTCTACTATAGATCAAAACTGTATTAGTAGCTTCCAATTTGAAATGATATTCAATGTACTTTAATCAAATACTTTAAGTTAAAGTTTACCTGGAGATATTTTGTCTCTCTGTCTTATTGCTAAAGACTGTCTAAATAGTCCTTCAGTTTTCTTGTATTTGGTTAGCTCTCTAAGTATCTTGTCTTGAATGTCCAAGGAAGCAACCATTTTAGTTATACTTGAATACAACCCATTAACAATTTCATCATCAGCTTGAATATTTGATTTGAATAATAGAATTCTAGGTTTAGATAATATCCGCTGCATGCAAAGGACGATGCAACTGAAGCTCCCATCGTCAATTAGTTATTGTAAAAATATCTTTGTACTTTTCTTCCTTACCATAGAAGGATTTGGCAATGGCCTCCTTAGCTCTATCCATAGCCTTATAAATATATCCCATAGAAGGCTTCTTCTCGCCATCCACCAACCTAAGTACTCGCAATAAAAGGTCAGATACTTTAAAAGAAAATACGACGGTATTCCAAAAAGTTGTCAACAAAATAATTTGAACAACCCGTTTTCCTTGTTGTTCTTTGCTCCATTTGTTGTTTTTCCACTCGTCCAAAGTAAACATCTTTCTCAAATTATTTTTATGACAATGTAAACTTCATAATGTTATGCAAGCTATAGAAAAGCGAGTATTAGTTAGTCTAACTTACTCGTTTTGATTAGTAAATCGCTCATCATGTTTAACAATCCAAGACGAAAGTAAATGAAATTGCTTACCTCCATGCATTTTTTCAGTATTTTACGAATATGTGGGATCTTGTTTATATCCTTCAACATTAAATACAAGCAATGAGCGACACATGGAGACCAAATTAATTGTGTTCGTCTTGCTTCTAACAATCTCCCTATTAACAAAGTAAAATAATAACATATTTAGGCTTCTTAATGTGTAAGAACAAGCGTAAGGTAAGATTAACAAATTTAAGAAAGAGTTAGTACTTTGCATTCTTACCTACCATAACATTTACTGAGGCACTACCTGTAACAATTTATGTGACATTGGCTTTTCCAATGCGTTTTACAAAATTTTTGAGTAACTCAAACATTTTCTTTCCATCCTTCACATAAGATGAAGCATCGATAGACTCAATAAACATGATGTCTTTAGGAATATTAACTAAAAAGTTAATTAATGTCCTATTTCTTCTATTTGTCCATCCATCAGCCATAATAGTACATCCAACCTTGGCCCACTATGCCTTATGATTCTTCATCAACTCATTTGTGGCTTCTAATTCATTTTTCAAACATGGCACTCTCAACTCATGATATGATGGTGGTTTCAATTTAGGATCAAATTGCCTAATTACTTCAATCATAGGGGCAACCATCGAGCAATTCTTTGGATGGTGTGCCCCCTTATTTTCTTTTTGTATGCCTCATTCATCGTAGTCTGTTTTCCCTTTCTTTTGTCATTCTTTCTATTTTGCACCACAGGGTTCGATGTAAAATATGCATCTATTGGACCATTTTGTCTTGGCTTCTTTGAAGCTGGTGCCACTCTTTTATTCGAATTACTTATGCACACTTCATCTTCGTCCTCGTCCTCAATACTATAGTTTTCCACATCAATATCTACAATCAAATTTCTTTGATCTTTAGTCTCATTTTTTTTTAGACATATACTCTTTAATCTCTTCTTTCACGTGATCTGGACATTTTTTACATGTGGCATTTTTATAACCACCAACAAGATGTTGTTTCATTCTAAATCTCCTCCTTTTGTTACTTTTGAACAAAATCCACACACTAGTGTACTTACATCTTGATCATTTTGCAATTTTGCATATTTTCATGTAGTCCTTTCTTATACCATCCCCAACCATCTAATTATTAGAAACTTAACTTGATTAGTAACTAGAATTTTTATAACAAAAGTGAGGATTTAGGATTTGGGAGCCAAGACGTACTAGAATTTTTATGACGGTTGTTGTTTTGTAGAGTTTTCTTCTCTATTTTGAAGTCTTTCTTTATTTTTTGATGACAAAATAAAGATTCCAATGTGGTAACAAAGTAATGGTGGCTGACCGTATAAAAAAAAATAAAAATAAAAAACAGGGTTGGACACTGGCACATACATCATACTTTCTGCTCTTCAAAAAATAGAACTGGACACGTCACACTCTCTATTTTTTGGAGACTTTGAGTTGAAGAAGAAGAAGAAGAATAAAGTAACTAAAGTTTGAAAGAGAAGAGACAATTCAAAAAAAATTTTGAAGAGACCGTGAATGAAGGAAGAAAAAGAGACAGTCTGAATTTTTTTTTTTTTTTTTTTTGAAAAAACTGTGAATGAAGAAGAGGAGAGAAGTAGAGATAGTTCTGAATTTTTTTTTTTAAGAAGAAGAAGAAGAAAAGAGTCTTTTTTTTTCCTTTTCTGAAGAGATCGTGAATGAAGATGAGGAGAGAAGTTCTGGTTTTTTTTCTAGAAGAAGAAGAAGAAGAAAATAAGAGAAGTTCTATTTGTTTTCTTGTAAGAAATCGTGAATGGAGAAGGCAAAAGAAGAAGATTTAGTGAAGAAAGAAGAAGAAGAGAAAGAGGAAGAAGAAGAAGAAAAGACTTACTAAATTATTGGAGATGGAACTGTGAAAAAGAAGCAACAAGCAAGCCGTCCTAAGATTTGATTTTTTGTTGTGTGCTATTTAAGTAATATTAAAAAAAATTCATAGGCGTCGAAAGGCACGCGCCTTCTGTTGTGTGCCTCGCCTTTCTAAGGTGAGGCGAGGCATTGCGCCTTGCGCCTAGGCGCATGCCTAACCACGCCTTTTAAAACATTGATCATAGGAACTCCAAAGTTAAGTGTGCTTAGTTTTGGAGCATACCTATGTTGGTGACCTCCTGGAAATTTTTCTAGGATGCATGTGGGTAAGGACAAAGCATGCTGAAAAAACTCGTGTTGGTTTGGGGGGACAACTTGCACTTCTAGAAGCATTCAAGACACGTAAGGACGACATAGCTAGGTCACAGGGGATGCAAGGGAATGTCAGGGTCATCACATGTCAAACCTGAATTTCGAATCCTGGACCTGGGATGTTACAAAAAACATATACTTGAAAACTTCTCTGCCTTTTCTTTTGGATTATAATATTCTCACATTAATGTATTGAAACTTAAGCAACTATGAACTTGAAGTTCATTAATTCAGATATATTTTTTGTTTGGCAAGATCGATTAAGCCATCCCACACTAATAATGATGAGAAAAATTATTGAAAATTCACATGGACATTCGTTGAAGAAACAAAGGATTCTTCAATCTAATGAATTGTCATATACTATTTCTCTCAAGGAAAATTAATTATTAGACCTTGATGAGCTAAAATTGGATTTGAACCCCCTACATTTTTAGTACAAATACATGGTGATATTTATGGGCATATTAATCTACACAGTGGACCATTTAGATATTTGATGGTTCTAATTGATGCATCTAGTAGTTGGACATGTGTATGTTTATTATTAAGTCAAAATCTTGCATATGCAAGACTACTAGCTCAAGTAATTAAGTTAAGAGCACAACTTCCTAGTTATGAAATTAAGAAAGTTCGTCATAATAATACTGGTGAATCTACGTCCCAAGCATTCGATGATTATTGCATGTCAAATGGGATAAATGTTGAACATTTTGCAGCTTATGTTCATAAATAAAACGGTTTATCAGAATCATTTATAAAACTAGCAATTAATTACTAGACTAATGCTTATGAGAGCAAAGCTTCCAAGATCTGTATGGGGTCATGCGATTTTACATGCAGCATCACTTTACGAATTATGCCAGAAGCTTATCATAAATACTCCCCAATACAATTAACATATGGCTAGGAGCCTAACATTTCCCATCTACAAATTTTTTTTGATGCGCAATATATGTTCCAATTACTCTACCATAACATAATAAGATGGGTCCTCAATGGAGAATAGGGATATATGTTGGATTTGATTCCTCATCAATCATTAGATATCTTGAACCCCCTAATGGGTGATGTATTTAATGCATGTTTTGCTAATTATTATTTTAATAAGATAAATTTTCCAACATTAGGGGGAGAGATTCATAAGTTGGAAAAAGAAAATACATGGAATGTGTCTTCACTGTCTCATTTAGATCCTCGTACAAGTCAATGTGAACTAGAAGTTCAAAAGATAATTAATATGCAAAATATAGCAAATTAAATGCTAGATGCATTTACAAATGCTAAGAAAGTGATTAAGTCACATATACTAGCTGCAAATGTACCCTTTAAAATCGATATCCCGAAGTAACAAGCTCATAACTAATGAGTCAACAATACGCTTAAAGTAGGGTATACCAGTGGGTTCTAAAGATAAAAATTCTCGAAAAAGAAAAGTGGTCAATAACTTGATTGAGAACGTGGATATTTCAGAAGAAGTTCAAAATTTGACTTCTCATAAGGTTATTGAAGAAGACCAAACAATTAAAGATAATAATGAGATTTCAATAAGTTATATCACTATAGGAAAAAGATGGAACCGGACTGATATAGTCGTTGACAACAATTTTGCTTATAATATTGTTTATGATATTATTTCTGAAATTGATGATTATGAGCCAACATCTGTCAAAGAATGTTGAAATAAAAAAGATTGGTGTAAATGGAAAGAAGTAATGAGACAGAACTAAGCTCGTTATCAAAATGAGAGGCTTTTGGAACAATAGTCCAAACATCAGAAGATGTCAAGCCCGTGGGATACAAATAGGTATTTATAAAAAAAAATAAATAAGGAATGAAAAGAATGAAGTCACAAGATATAAAGCGAGATTTGTTGTACAAGGTTTCTCGAAAAGACCTTGTTTTGATTATAAAGAGACATATTCTCCCGTGGTGGATGCAATTACATTGATATATCTAACTAGCTTGATTGTGTATGAAAAGCTTGACATGCATCTTATGGATGTAGTCGTAGCATATTTATATGGATCTCTATATAATGATATTTACTTGAAAACCCTGAAGGATTAAAGATACTATAATTATATAATTAAAATGCTAAAGAATTATATTCTATCCTATAGAGATTCTTAGATGGATTAAAACAATCTGGACGAATGTGGTATAATCGTCTAAGTGAATACTTGTTAAAAGAATTGAATAAAAGTAACCCTATTTATCCATGTGTTTTTATAAATAAATCACAGTCAATATTTTCTATTATCGTTGTCTATGTTGTTGACTTGAATATAATTGGAACTTTTGAAAGGCTCTCAAAGGCAATAGAATATCTAAAGAAAGAATTTGAGATGAAAGATATCAGAAAAACAAAATTTTGCCTTGGCCTACAAATTGAACATTTAGCAAATGGGATATTTATTCATCAATCAAATTATATAGAAAAGGTTTTGAAAAGGTTTACATGAACAAAGCACGGCCATTGGACATTCCAATGGTAGTTTGGTCATTGGATGTGAAAAAAAAAAGACATATTTTGATCCCGAGAAGAGAATGAAGAACTACTTGGTCCTGACGTTCCATATTTTAGTGCGATAGGTGCAGTCATGTATCTTGCTAATAACACACGACCTGATATAAAATTTTCGATGAATTTATTAGCTAGATATAGTTCTTCTCCATCAAAAAGATATTGGAATAGAATTAAACATATACTCGCTATCTTTGAAGGACGATTGATATGAGTTTATTTTATTTAAACAAATCGAAGTTTGATTTAGTTGATTATGCAAATGGCAGGTTATTTATCTTATCCACATAAGGCTACATCTCAAATAGGTTATACGTTTATATGTAGAGGAATTGCTATATCATGGTGATCTGTAAAGCAAACCATTACAGCTACCTCTTCAAATCATGTCAAGGTTCTTGTAATTCATGAGGCTAGTCGAGAATGCGTATGATTGAGATCAATGACTCGATATATTCGTGAAACATGTGGCTTGACTTCCAAAAAAAATCTTCTAACAGTATTATATGAAGACAATACATCATGCATAGTTCAAATCAAGAGATGATATACTAAAGAAGATAGAACGAAGTGTATCTCACCAAAGCTCTTCTACACCCATGATCTTAAAAAATGGAGAGATCATTATTCAATAAATTTTTTCTAAGAACAACTTAGCAAATTCATTCACGAAAGCATTACCCATCGCAACATTCAAGAAGTTGGTGCATAACATTGGAATGCGACGACTTGGAGATTTTAAATGATGTCTTTATGAGTGGGAGAAAAATCTTGCGTTCTTTTTCCCTTGACTAGGTTTTTTCCTAAATGGGTTTTCCTACACTACTACAAAAATAACATTACTTGGCGCTTGTAATTTAGAAGTACTTGACGTTTTTATGGAAAAAAAAATGTCAAGTAATATGTAAAAACGTCAAAAATAATGAAAAAGACGGAGGATTTGCAAATTTTTCATAATTTTTTCACGTTGACTAAATACTTGATAGTTAAAAACCATCAATTTTAATTTTTGTTTTCTTGTCATTTTTAAAACGTCAAATATAACTAATTTTCTTAAAAACTAAAAAAATCCTCGTTCCATCATATACGGAAAGAAAATCGATCGACACTCATGCTTTTCGATTCATCGTCCTTCATCATCCTCTATCGTCTTCAAAGTTCTTCCCAAAAGTTAGGGTTTAATGCTTGCAATCGGTGGTTCCACGTTGCTGCATCGACGACAGTACCGACGCAAACTCCCTGTAAGTTCAACTCACACATTTCAATTCTACTTACTTTCTTCTTCCTAAAATGGATGGTGCTCTCTCTATAGTTTAGGTTTTTCAGCTCTTTGTAATGGATGGTACTTTCTCTGACCAATGTTTGTCTCTAATTTCTTGGATGGTGCTTTCTCTGACTAATGTTTGTTTCTATTTTTTTTTTATGGTTTTCTCTCTTTCTCTTTCAATGTTAGTCTCTGTTTTCTTGGTTGGTCTGGTTTTATTTGAAGATTTTTGGTGTTGTTCTTGCTCAAGTGTGAATCACATTTTGGTCCTAAAATGTTTGTTTGATCCTATTTGATGTTTTATTTGGATATTTTTGGCTTTGTTCTACTTTAATTTTTACTAGAATGTTTGTTTGGTCCTAAAATGTGTTCAATTCTTAAAGATAGAATTGATTGGTTTTATGAACTTTGCATTGTAGTTTGTAGATTCACCCTTAACTAGAGTTATGTGTATACTATGTTGAGGACCCATTGGAAGCTAAAAATTTGATAGAATGTTTGACCCAAAGATACTTATGTAAATGTTTGCATTGAAAATTAATTAGTAAGTGACAAATCTCTTTAAACATCTCTAACTTCTATGTGATTTGGACAACTAATCTCACTATCTCTGGTAGTCATCATCTAGGACATGACTTTGGTCAACGTTGTCGCCTAATTTGCTCACACACTTTATTTGTGGAAAATTAATTAGTAAGTGGAATTTGTAAGTGCCATTTTTTAAAATATAAAGGATATAATTTTATCGAAAGTAACTATTAGTCGCCATCTTTTATTACTAGATTTACAATTATGGATAAATCATCGATGCACAAGAGTGGATTATCCAAAGATTATGAATTGAGTGTAGAAAACTTCATCAATTTTGGATTTTTTTTATACAAACAATGTCTTTATTCATTGTCCTTGTTTAAAATGAGGGAACCGTAAAAATCAAAGTCGCAATGGTATTAGAGATCATTTATACATCAATGGAATTGATGAAAGTTATAAAATTTGGTTTTGGCATGGTGAACAACTACCTACCTCATCCATACGTGGAGAATCTTACAAGTTTGGCACCTACATATATGAAGAGAACGATGTTGGAAGTACAAAAGAAATGGTTGAAGTTACTCATGAGGAATATTCAAAAGACCCAAATAAATTAGAGAAATTGCTTAATGATGTTGAAAAACCATTATACGAAGAATGCAAAAAATTCACCAAGTTGTCTATATTGGTCAAATTGTATAATTTAAAAGTTAGATATGGATGAAGTGATATTAGTTTTTTAGAACTACTCAAAATTTTAAAGGAAATTTTGCCTACTACCAATGAACTCCCAACATCAATGTATGATGCAAAGAAAACATTAGGTGCACTAGGAATGAATTATGAAAAGATTCATGCATTCTCTAACTATTATTGTTTGTATAGCAAAGTATATGCTAATACAATTGAATGTCCTAAATGTGGTGAATCAAGATGGAAGTATGCTAAGAATGCAAATGAAGGGAAAAAAACAAACTCCTGCAAAAGTTGTATAGTATTTTCCTCCAATTCCACAACTTAAAAGATTGTTTAGAAGTATTGACTGTGCTAAGAATTTGATTTGGCATGCTAATGAGCGAGAAGTAGAGGTAAATTACGCCATCCTACAGGCTTTCCAACCTGAAAGTTTAGATTTTATGTTGCCAGACTTTAGTTCTGAATCTAGGAATCTTCGTTTAGCATTGTCAGCTGATGGAATAAACCCACAAGGTGAAATGAGTTCTAGATATAGTTGTTAGCCCATAGTGATAGTTATTTAATCTTCCCTCATGGTTGTGCATGAAAAGAAAGTTCATGATGCTATCAATGTTGATATCGGGTCCAAAGCAACTAGGGGATGAAATCAGCACATACTTAGCACCACTAATTGAAGATTTAAAACTTTTGTGAGAAAGCGATGTTGAATGTTGTGATGCTTATCAAGAAGAACTATTCAATTTAAGGGCAATTTTGTTATGGACAATCAATGATTTTCCTGCATACATAAATCTTAGTGGATGTAGTGTGAAAGGGTATAAGGTATGTCCAATTTGTGGAGATAATACGTCTTCTATAAGATTGAAATATGGGAAGAAAATGGCATACCTTAGACATTGAAAATTTCTAGCACGCAATCATCCATACTGACATCAAAAGAAGTTATTTAATGGTCAAAAGGAGCTTGGAACAATGTCTGAATCTTTGTCTAGAGAAGCTATATATTCAAGAATAAAATATCTTGAATTTCCAAAAGGAAAGAAGAAGAATTAGTTATAGTCCAACTATAACTAGACCCCTCTCTGGCCAGTGAGAGGATGAGACATCTCATTGTTCAAGACTTGGAATTAACCCTTAAGGGAGTAATTTATCCACTTACCTTAACAATGGGAATGGGTGAATTTCTTCTTGTATAGTTGTATTCCCAGCTCGGACGAATCCCCAAAATAGTAGGCATATTGAATAGGCGAGCTGGTCACTCTTACTCATGCAGACCAAAGGACCACCCTCATAAGCATGAGTTCACAATTCACTCAGAACTAAGGTCAAGTCATCTATAGTTATCCTAGTGAAATGTAAGTTTCTTCAAGTGAAGCATTATAATGAGAGACTAATCATTTCGTGGTCTGATCTTATACAAACTCTTAGTAGAAGATACCCACATCATATGTCTCCAGATGAATGATCAGGATCAGATCATTTGTAACTCTTTACAACAATTGTAACAATTACAATGTGAGTCGTATTCATAGTGTCACCAGGATAAGGTACCCATCCTTATCCATCTACTACAAACCTTTTAGGTTATCACTTAAACATGATCCACTTGAATGACACCACATACATGTTTAAGCTGCATTAAATAACCTAGGATCTTAACTTATTGGTTTTGGGTTAATGCAAACTAAATGTCAAATAAATAACACTTTATTTTATTAAATAAATAATATTCGTTCATACATTTACAAACTACGAAACCATGAGATTTAGGGTATCACCCTCAACAGTTTACTTGTATTCCGTAATCGTAATGAGTTGTGAGGCCTACCAGGAAATCTGTAATCTAATTGAGGAATGGAGGGTCTCAATCTGATTGTAGTTGAAAATTATGTATGACTTTTTATCTTTACCGTTATCGTTACCGTTACCATTATAAATATTGTTACTATAACAGTATAAAAATTATGAATCTACCACATTTATTATTACCTTTACCTTTATTGTTATCGTTACTGTTACTATTATTGTTAAGATCAAGCAGTAGCGGTAACGATAACGATAACAGTAAAATGTGACAAATTCATAAGTCTAGGTAAATGTGATTATAAGAAATCCAATTATGTTTGCAATTCAGGCTATTACGATTCAACCATCAACAAAATTTCATTCCGATTATACCAATTTTTATTACGATTTGATACATGTGGCCTTACATCTATTTATTTTTGCTTTGTGATATGCATACTTACATTCATACACTTTCCTACCAAATATTCATACACTTTCCTACCAAATTTTCCTTTGTAACCAATTTACCCCATAGACTAATTAAGATACATCGCTTAATATATATTTTCTTTTTCTTTTTTCCTGGGTCAATGTTCAAATTTTTTATTGTAAACTACTTTTGCTTTTTTTGAAAAATAAAATAAAAAATCTCACTTTCAATTATGTTGAGGAAGAAAAAAGAAAACTTTCGTTCAAAGCTCAATTGGTTCAAACAATTTGTCTGAAAAAGCATATGAAAGTATAAATATTGCCATTATAATATTTGGTTTTGCAATGAAAAAGAAAAGAAAAAATAAATTTGTTCTAGAGCTATGCATGTGTTTCTCCTTTCTTTTCTTTTTTTTTTCCTTTTTCTTTTTAATTTGTGTTTCTCATTGTTGGTCCCTCTCTTCAATCAGCTGACAAAAATAGATTACTTTAAATAAATAAAATAATAATAATAATAATAATCATCATTTTTTTTTAAAAAAACATGGGTTTGGAAGAGGAGTTTTCAGGTTAGATCTCATGCTCCCTTATTCTTGCCTACACTAAAAATAAAATAAAAATAATTTAACATTTTTTTTTGTCACATGACACGTTAGGATGTTGTTTGGATGGTTGAATTTGAATTTTTAAAATGCAGTGTTATAATAGAAAAGATAAAAAGAAATAAATATATTATTTTATGTTATAAATTCGATTATTTTTATTAAATTAAAATATAATATATTATATAATATGATATTACAAAATAATAATCATATAAAAATTTTACCATAAAACACGTTCATAAATTAATTAGTTTGTTTAAATTCAACGACATATTAGTGGTAAATAATGACTATAATTAGTTCTATTGTTTATAAATATACTATCAAACATATTTTGAAAATTTGTTTAAATTAAAATTTAATTTTTAAATTTGCTATCCAAATACATATCTAAAAATATAACTTTGTTTTCATTAAATCTCTTTCCTTTTCCTATCAAACATACTTGTATAAATATAATAATATTTTTTATTTTTTATTTGATGTGGTAAAAATAAACTTTCATGTGTATATAATTTTTTTTTTTTTTTTTTATGAAAAGAACCTTATTAAAAAAGCACACATTCTATTCTTATAACAAAACGAATTTCATTTCTTATATCTAAATGGCTATAAATGTTTTATACAACTTAATATAAATAAATGTTAATTTATATCTAACTTGGAAAAATATTTTCCTTCCAATCTAAATTTTAAAAAACCAATATTTATATCTTTATAAATATAATTTGATTTTCTTTTTTATTTCAAATTTTTTTTGGAAATTCATAATAATATTTTTTTTTGTTTCTTTTATTTTTTTTTTCCTTCAAAATTTGATGGGAGGAAATCGTGGTTGATTGTTGAGATTTTAATTTGGAACAACTCCAGTTGACGACTTTAACTTGTCATAATTGTTGCCTTTTTTTTCTTTTCCCTTTTGAAAATACACCATTAAATAAAGTTGTTCTGTTTTTATTAATATTATTAAAAAAAAAATCCATATTTTTACCAATTGTTTTTTAACGTGAAAGTTGAAAAAAAAAATGTAGATTAAGAAAAGAAAAATTCTTATAAGTAGAAAATTTTCAAAAATATTTATATTTTATAGCAAAAATGTCACTTAAAAAAATTGACAAATATAAACTAGCTGTGGAAAAAATTAATTTTAATACTGTAGTTAAAAAAATAATAATTTGAAGTTAAAATGAAAACTAATGACAAATCTAGGATAGTTACATGTCTAAATGAACTCATGTACTTCCACCTCAGCACCCGAATGGATTCCATTAGGCTTCCACGTCAATCTATCCTAATTTTGTCGATATTTAATTAAATAATTTTTTATCACTAGGTTTTGGATCTAGTTTCCATATAGTCTTTATATTTCAAAATGTTATACATTTAATCTTTAAATTTTGAGTTTGATTTAAATTTAGTCTTTAAATTTCAAAATATTATAATTTTACTTTTGAGATTTAAGATTTATTCCAATTTGGTCTTAAGTTTCAAGATTTTACAATTTTTTATTTTAATTTTTCATTAAATACTTACTTCTAATAATTGACGTCAATGTCTCATAGTTAATTTCAAATAATTATGAAATGAAATTTTAATCTAATTTTAAATGTGGTGAAAAGTAGTGAAACTTAATTAATTATGATTATATTAATTATTGTAAATTTATTAACATGCATTAGCACTCTAGATGAAAATGAGTATTTAGTGAAAATCAAGGTTAAAAGTATAAATTTTGAAATCTAGAGACTAAATTGAACAAAACTCAAATGCCAAAAGTAAAATTGTAACAATTTAAAACCTAGAGACTAAATTAAAATCAAACTCAAAACTTAAGAACTAAATGTACAACATTTAGGAACATAGGGATCAAATAGAAACTAAACCCAAAAACTAGGAACTGCAAATGTTTTTTTTTTCCTTAATTAAATTACATTATTTAAAAATATATATTTTTTAACAGCTCTATTTCAATTCTTAATCCAAGATTATCATCATTTAGTTTGAGATTGTTGTAGCTTTTACAATCATTGATGACAGGTGTACTCTTAGAAAAATCAGTTGAGAGAAGAAGTAAAAAATTAATGTTTGATACATTTTTAATTTTAAATTGTAAAGAATAATAATTGTGTATGATAAATTAATATTAAATTCGTATAATTTAGTTGTATGAATCAAAGCGGTTGATCATTTTAATTATTTTGTTTACATTCATATTTTATTTATAATTTATTCTAATATAATTATTTGAAAATATATATGCTTTTGATTTGCAACTAATTTTGTTTAATCTAAGACTATTTGATAATTTTTTTTAATTATTATAAGAAATTGAACCAATTAAAATCTAGAATATATGTAAAAAAAATAAATTAATATAGAACGATAAACATTTGAGATTGATAAGAAAATATCCATGATTTTTAGAACTGCTAAAATCTCAACAAATTTAAAGCGATTATAAATTTCCTTGCTAATTAATTTTTTTTTTTATTGGCAATTCCATTAGGAATATCGTGGTTTGGTTTTTTCTAACATATTATAAATAAGAAAAAAATTTGGGTGTTCTCTTGGATGCACCTATCTTGGTGCATTCAAGTATAATCCAATAAAATAGTGACATTTTTCTGTTCTTTTTTTTTTAAAAAAAAATATGTTTTTATGATTTTTTTTTTTTTTGGTAAAAAAGTGGGGAACGTGTAAATAACTACATTGTTCTATAAATAATTGTTGGAGGAAAAGGTCACGACCCACATGACATTATTGTCCCTATGTATCTATTAAAAATGAATACATCCAAGAGGATTGGATGGTCACCTATGTCCATGACCCTTTAATGTTTGGTTTAGAAAGATGAAAACCATAGTAAAAAAGTGACAAGAAAAATAAATAGGATTTGTTTCTTGTTTCTTTTTTTTTGTTTTTTTTTTTTTTTTTTTTTTTTTTTTTTTTTTTTTGTTTTTGAAAAATTGTACTTGTAGAAACTACTTTCACATATTGATTTTTATTTATTTATTTATTTATTTGGAGGGAGTGTTTTCATAATTGTGTTATATATATATATATATATATCTGGGAAAAGGGACATGGAATTGAGTAAAGATAAATCATATGGATCACATGTGAAAATTTTAAATTCGTTAGAGTTTTGCCCCCAATGAAAGGGTTGTATTGGATACCTCCCTGCTTTACTTGTTGGCAGTGGAAAGAATACAAAGGTGTTTGAAAACATGAAACACATGACCAATAATGAAAGGGACTTATCCCACCATGTCCTATCAATTTAATTTTTACCCAATTTACAATTTGTTTTATTTAATTGAGACAATTTTTGATAGAAACGGTTTAAAATATAATTTAAAAAATTTTCAAAATATATTTTGAGTGATTGTCAAATACTTCAATTTTTTTCACAATAGTATATTTTCAAAATCAAACACTTAAAAAGTTAAATCAAACATATTCTAAATTTACGTAAAATTGTTCTAAGTAATTAAGGCGCTTTTACTTTAAACTTTCAATTTATGATCAACTACGTTAAATAGAAGTTGAGAGTTTTTTTTTTTTCACTCGTAAAGTTGTTTAAATTATGAATTTCACACAAAAAAAATATAAAAAATTAACCTATCAAAATATCTATTTGTCAATACGGGATAGGTAGGAATAGATAATACATTATTCTCTTCGATTTCTGTTTAACTTAAGATAATTTTTTTCACCCCACTCTCTCCCCTCCCCATTTTTCCACCTAAATGAAGATATCTTACTTCATAAAGGACAAACCACTCTAAGGAAAAATGAACATCACAAATTGGGAAAAGTTAAAAAGTAGATAAATTTTTCGTCCTTTTCTTAAGAAAAAAAATTGCTAGTTCATTATTTGTATTAGAGAAATTGTTATAAATAAAAAATTCTAAAAAATATTTATTTTATAAAAATTCCAAAAGTGTTTTATATTTTTTGAAACTTTTTACTATAAATTATTAATATTTTTAAATATTTTTTATATCTAAAAAGGTCCTTGTATTATCTCGTACATGTTTTCTTTTTGTAAGGTTAATAACGGATATATAACTTATCTGATCTCAATTGTTTTTTTTTTTAAAAAAAATTCTCTAAAACCTAGTTTCGAAATTTACATTGTTTTCCTTGATCACAATAATGAACTCATTTAAATTTTCGTTTGATAGTGGTTGAATTGTATAATTATAATTGGCACATATATTAACTAAAATAAAAATGGTTAATATTAAATGACACGCCAGAGCGAATATAATTCAATTAACATATAAGTGTGTTAGTGACTACAAAGTCTATTGTTCAATTTCCCCTACCTCTATGGTATAAAAAAAATCTTGAATGGCACAATGCTTATCTTCTATGATTATTATAGTGCGATTTTTTATATTACCATTCTATTGAGTGTCATATCTTGAGTTATATTGGGAAATTATCATAAAAAACATCTTTAATTTTTCATCTTACAAAACTAGTACTCTTTTTGAAAATTCATTCAAATAGTTATAGTAATTTTTCCAAAATATTATGTATATTCCTAAATCTTATACCAAATCTTATATATTTTCAAATTTTCTCCAAATTCGATTATATTTACCAAATATTGTATCAAAATCTTACGTAATTTTTTTAAAATCTTTAGCCAAATTTCTAATTTTCAAATCAATTTATCGATTATCGAAATGAATTTTTAGATGAATCTCAAGTGATTGATTTTGATTGTTTAAATTTTTGGAAAGAATACATTTTTCAAAAAAAGGTAAAATATGGAAAATATATAAAATATCGGTATGAATCTCGGGCAGAATAATACCGGGATTTTATATATTTTTCATATATTACCTTTTTTTTCTTTTTGTAAAATTTAATCTTTCCCAAAATTTAAAAATCAAAATACAATCATCTATCTGAAAAGGTCCAAAATGGCCAAAACAATCCATAAGTTATAGAAAGTAAATTTCTAAGTTAGAAAAAAGTAAAATTTTCAACTAAATCTCGGTGTAAATCTTGCCCAAGATCCACCGAAAAAACTAGTTTAATGACTTTTCAAAAAACGTGCTAGTTTTGAAAGATGAAAAGTTAAGAATGTCATTTCTAACAATTTCCCAATTATATTACATTACATCTAGTTACCATGCTCTCTATTAATACTTGTCGTTTAACTAATATAGTGACTATCAACCTCGAAATCAAAGATTTAATCTCCCACCCTACAATATTGTAAAAAAACAAAAATACTTACTAAAAATATCCAAATTTTAACATTGAAATCAAATCAAATATGCTTTCATTGTCTTAATGCAAAAGAACTCAATGCTAACCTAAAACAAAATTCAAGGTCCATAATATTGCCTTTTCCCCCAATATTTGTAGTGATGATTCATTCGTTCGCGTGTGTGTGGGGCACAAAAAATAGGGCCAGTGTACAGAGTAATGGCTCTATTCATCAATTCAGAGCAATAATCGTCCTTTACTGACAAATGATGAACCAATGGACATGGGACGTCCAAGTCTTTGTCCTTTCAAAAAAATGTCAGTACAATCCTTTTCTTTCCATTTTACAAAAACAACCCCTAGAATTCATATTATTCCCAAAAAAAAAACCAAACAGCTATTTTTTTTAAAAAAAGTGAACCTGAAGCTCAGGATTGAGTAGGTCATTATAATAATTTGTATTTAAGATGTATACTATTTTAATCTAGTCATTTGTAAAAAAAAATAAATATTTTAATTTAGATTATAATAATTTATATTTCAAATGCAGACTATTTAATCTGTGTAGAAAAAGTAAACACTATCAAAAAGAAAGATTTCAAAGAGTATTATTGTAGATAGTTCAGTTATAAATAGTCACAAACACCGTCATCATATTTCGAACCTCAATTATAGAGTGGACTATAACTTCAAAGTTAGAGAGGAAATAGCTCTTAATGTGTACCTGGATTACCTTCTTGAATAAATTTACAGGAAAAAGGATGAATTTTCTTTTAAAATTATAGTCTTTGATAACGAATAAAAACCACATTTGAAATAATCAAATTGGATTAAAATAATTTTTTGAATAATCATTTCAAAGTTGATTATCTCCTTAAAGCGAAGTCATTGCAACTAAGTATTCTCGTGGTTAAAACAGTTTTTAAGAAAATTTAATAAACCCATTTTTTATTTTATAAAAAGGTGTTTTTAACAATAAATAAATTCTCTTCTACAAGTTGTGTAAGTTAGAACGGAGATTCACCAAACATTAGTTTTACTTTAAAAAATTAATAACAACAAAAAAAGAAGAGTAAATCTATTCTTTTGAAAAATGTAAAATTGAAAATATTTGTTTCTTAATCTGAATGGGCCTAGGCCCAATTGGCAATCCAGTATGGGGCATATGCATCCATTTGGGCTTGGTTTTGGTCGGCCCAAAAGTTCGATATTGGGCCCTTTCTTTTCCCCTTTCTTTATTTCGCTCCTATGATCAGGTACTAACCCTAAATAATAATAGTCACTTATAATGAAATATTTTGTTATTAAGTTTATTAGAGAGTAATTCTTTATACGAACTGATTGGTATAATCGCGATGGAGATGAAAATCTTTCTATGAAGAGCTCAAGGTTGGTTATAACCTGGAATTTATGGAAGAATATTTATTGAGGTTTTTGGTCTAAGCTAGGTTGACTTAAACATATTCAACATAATTTACTACAATAATGTTGGTCTTTGTTGATGGTCAAAAAACATCTATAAAGATCTTTTTCGACAACAAAAAAATGTCAATAAAGCCTCTGTCAATAAAACCTAAACGTCCACAAAAAAGACTTTGTTGATAGCCAAAAAAGGTCAAAGAACACTCTTAATTGACATTTTTGGTCGTAAACAAAGGGTTTATTTGCATTTTTGGCCATCAATGATATGAAAAAAACCGTCAATGAAAACCACTTTGTTAACACTTTTCAAATGTTAATATAAGGTAATGTTGGTATTTTTTTCAAATCACGCATAACTAAGTTAAAAACATCAAACCATCTCATTGAAACAAGTATATAAATTTATGATCAAATAAGAATCGTATAACAACAATTTATCCATAAATATAACAACATAAACAAATAAAACCTAGTAATTTCCATTAATCAACCAATAATAGGACTTTCTACAAACAGTTAGTATCTTGAAAAGCGTATAGTGTACGTTTTAACCCTACTAAACTTGACATCATATTACATATCCCTAAATCTAACAAAATTGACAATTTATGCATTGTTATAACAAACATACATCATATATAGCATCCAACAAAGTCACAATACTCAATTCCGATCTCGTCTAATTCCAATTGATTGTATTACGTTTGTCTCATCTACTACAAATGACTGAATAAACGTGTTTGAACTAAAAAAATTATACTAATGTAAAAAGTAAAGTTAAAGAAGATGGTGATCACTTTATTTCTACGAATTATTATGTAGTGTATAAACTTTATTGTATATAAATTTCAATCTCACTCTTGATTATACTCAAAATATAAATTTTCAGTACATATGAATCATTTATATTGAGAAGAGGTGGATGTCAAATATTATCATTCTAAAATAATTTGTCAAGCATATGATTGTGTGTCCAAAATCCTTTAAAAAGATCTTAATAAATGTGCTCCAGCCTTTTGTTCTGAACCCTCACAAGGCTGAAGGTTTCTAATCTCTTAAATTTAGCAGCCTTTTCTGCCCATTATTGCTAACTGCCCTACCACGCATTGTGATCAATGTTGGCTTTCAATCTTATTTTTTAAGGAAAAAAAAGTCGAATTACTTTAATGGAAAAAAAATTGGATCACTTAGTCTCTTTTAATTCCTTTTTGATTCATGAAATGCAATATAACCTATAGTATCTTACGAATGAGAGAAATGAGTTATAAAATAGTTCAAGATTTATAGAGAATTTTGAAAATTTTGTTATTCATTCATTTGGTTTACTGTAATTTTGGGTTATGATTTATTTATGATTTAGTGATATTTTTCAAATGATTTATAATTGCTGAAAAAAAAATTCTAAAGGTTTTAAAATATTTGAAAACTGTATTATAACCCTTCAAATATAATGAAAGCATTTGAAAATTACTATTTGACAATAATTAATAATTATCGATAAATAATTTAACAAATATTAAAAATATGTTATCTTTAATAAATAAAAATTTTCGAAGGTTAGTAAACCTTTGAAAAAGTCTTTTTTCCTTTTTTTCGAGACTTTTTTATACCATTTATCTTGATACTTTCCAAAAGTTTAGTTAACCTTTAAAAAAAAAAAGATGAACAAATGTTTATAACTTACGAAAATGGTCAACCTTCTTATACTGTAAATTTGAAAAGAACAATTTAATAATAATACATAGATGACCTAGTGACTAAAATATTTAGCATCAACATACCACATTCATAATTGAATCCAACACATATCACCTTGCCATTTTTCTCAACAATAAAGAGATCTCAAATTTGATACGATTCAAATTAAGCCATGTGATTTTTAAAAAACAATTCAATGCCAATAGGATAATTATTGAGTCAATTTATGATAGAGTAGAGTGTTGTTATATATAAAAATACAAATAATGTCACTCTCATGTGTGAACAAAAGCATGGTGTTTAAAAATTCCACAACTTATCTAGCTTTGACATTTTTTTTTTTTTTTTTTTTTTAAATGATAATCTATACTTTTTTAAGTACAATAATCATAAAAATGGTGGATCGAACATCTCATCTCTACGATGAAAAATCATATTAATTATCATTAAATTAAACTTATTTTGGTAATGTTAATTTATGTCTAAAAGTTTTAATGAGGATTTATTTATTTAGTATCTTACAAAATCATTAGGATTCGTTTTTAGAATAAAATTTTGATTTTGATTTTTAATACTTTGGGTCTCGTTTTGAAATTGGGTATTGCAATCGCAAACTACAATACTCACATTGTATAATAGGGACCCTTCCCTTCTCTTACATTCTAACATTTTTCTCCTAAAATTAGTCGAATATTTTTAAAAATTTACAAATCTACTATATACATAATTTATTATTTAAATTTTAATGTTGTATTAAATATAATGTGATTGATATTATATCTATAAAACATAAAACTAGTTGTAGGTACCAACTAAATATTAGTTGACCATAGACGATTGTTAATTTATTTATGGACATGTTTTATGTTAATTTTTTTTTATAATTATTATCTTATAATATTATATAATTTATAATACATATTTGAATTAAAAAAGGAACAAAGTTTATTGCCATATTATATTTCTAATTTTTTTAATCTTTATTTAATATAATTATGTGTTTTAAAATTTAAGATTAAAAATTTGGAGACGATGAAAAATAAAAATGTTGTTTTGAGAATTTACTTGATTTAGATTACATAATTTGAAAACGGTTTGTAGAAACAAAATAGGGAAATTCTTATAAATAGAAAAGTCCCAAAAATATTTAAACTTTATACTAAAAAGTTTCAAAAGTACTTATATTTTAGAACTTTTTGCTATAATGTGTAAATATTTTAAAATATTTTTATATTTAAAAAGCCCCCAACAAAATATGAGTTATTACATATTTTTTTACCTAACGGATCTAAAAACATAAAATAGAATCTAGATTGTCAACCAAACGACTGATGGTATAATATTTGGTAAATATGCTAAATCATTGTGATCAACAAACTTGCTATTGAAATTTGCATACTTTTTTTTATTGACAATTTATAATTTTAAAAAGTTATTTAAAATACTATATTAATGTGCTTTCAATTTAAATTTGTATTTAGTATGCCAAATTATTTGTTAAATATAGGAGCAATAGGTGCAATCTTTACCTTAAAAAAATGATATCATTGAAAGAAAAAAATCGTGATATTCAACCATAATCAATTTGAAAATTTAGGATATAGGAAATCAGTAGTGTGAATAATATGCCAAACTTACGAAATATATTTTTATTTATAAAGAATAAAATTGAAAATTAGCTTCTTTTCATATATATATATATATATATATTGAAAATCAGCTAGAATGTAATTTTTTTAACTAGTAGTGAACATATTTTAAAAATTGACAAACTCATTCACAATGTATCAAAAACCATTCTCCCACAAAAAAAAAAAAAACTTATCAACCACTCAAAATTAGATTTGTAATTCCTTTTAGATGTAAAAAGCAATCTCTAATACAACATTAGATACTAGTTTAAGAGAGAATTTCTTAAAAGTTTAGGTTTCTAACATTTTGTATTTATATATATTATAATGGATAGATAAATAGTAAAATGTCACCGTTTATCAATATACACTCCCATAGAATTTTTATCATTAAATGATAATTTAATCTACATTTTTTTTAATTTAAAAACGGTCTCTTGTTAATAAGTTGTTAGATATTTAATTAAAGTTAAAAAATTGTATCAGACACTTAAAAATTTACATACTAAAAAATTTAGGGATTAAACGTATATGTCCTGCCAACAATTTATTTATATTTATAAATTAATAAATTAGAATTACAAGAAACAAATGTGAATGAAATATATATATATACATATATATTTTTTTTAAAAAAATTAAATATTTGAGTTAGGCAAAACCAAGGGTTGGGATCTTGAAATGGGGAAAGAAAAAAGAGGAGAGCGATAATCTCTGCAGAGCCAGAGCCGATCTTCGTTCCAAAAACGCCTTCAAAGAGCAGATCTTTGTTTCTCGATCTCAATAACAGATGCTAACTTTCGATTTTTCTCTATCCCTTTTCCCCTTTTCATTCTCCTCATGATTCTCGTCGATCTCTGATCTGGGTGTTACCAATCTGTTCTTATACAAGAGAATAATAAGATTTGAAATAGTAGAACGATTTTTTTGTTGCTCTCCGATTTGTAGTTGCAGTTTTGGAATGGGGACTGTTGAAGAAGCAGCTTCCATTGCTTCTCATGATTCTGAAGTTTCAATTTCAGGCAAGTCTTCCTCTTTCTCGTAATTTCTCGTTTGTTCGGTCCCGAACATTGATATATAAGGAAAGTTGAAGGAAATTAGGGCCTTCTAATTTGGAAGCTTGTTTTAATAATTTACTATTTACTATTTCATTGATGAATTTTGATGGTAACACTCGTATTCGCAAGAGGGAAACTTTTATGAGAGACTCGAGGCTGGTGATTGGCTGAAGTGTGTTGATGAAGTGATTCATCATGGGAAATAAGGGGCTTTGATTGATTGGCTGTATTGATTAATTGCAAACGAACGTGGAAACATGAATATTAGTTCTGGATCTATTAGAGTTCCAAAAGTGAATTGAATTTCGGTCTTGCTTATTCAGTTTGATTTATGTCTGAGGATTTATTGTTTTAGTTGTTGCTTTCACTTGACTTTTTATGGAATAATGAGAACACGTTTTTCTTGGATTCAACCTAACTTGGGGTTGTTCACATTTTATTTTATATTACCTGATGAAGTTGCTATAATTTGCAGAATTACGTAGAAAGCAGAAAGAAGAACTTGAAAATTTGACGTTAGTGAATCAACCATTCAAAACATTGAAGTTCTTCATTTTGGGTGTTCTTCAATATAGTAAACGCTCGATAGCATACATTTTAGCAAAAGGTGGTTGGCTTTTGCTTTTAAACTTGATTATTGGGGCAGCTGGAATTCTGATTTTGACTATTGAAGGGCCACATGAGAAGGTATTTCTGCCTTCCGAATTCATGTTAGCTTCACATATTCACCCATTTGAACAAACTGTGTGTATATGTATGAATCTTATATTCACTCATTTCAACAATGCATGTATATTTTATGCATCTGCAAGTACTATTTCATTTAGGATAAACCATTATAGTCTTTTCTTGATGACATTTTGAAGCGTCATTGTTATTTTCTATTTGTATATTTGGTGATTTGATATGCTCTATTGGTATGGTAGCCTTCTGGATGTATATTCTGTATTTTATCAACATTTATCTAGGTATGTTATTCTCAAGCCAATGCATTTTACATGGGCACTATCTGTAATTTGTAGCTGTACCATGCCGTCACAAATCTGTTAAGTTCTAAGCAAATTATTGCCCTCCTTATGACATTTTTTTTTAATCGTGGGTTTCCATGATTGATGATCTGTGAAAAAAAAAGGTTGTGTATTTGAATTCCTGCCTATTTGTGTAGGCTCTTGAGAGTTGCTATATTTATACCCTTGAAAATTCTGCAAGTGAAGATTATACAGCATATATATAATGAATCAATCCATTGTGATGAGACGGGGGTGTGTGCTATTTTGTGGGATTTTGGAGAGAGAGAAACAACATAATATTTAGAAGGGGCGAGATTTATTACGACAATGTTTGGTTTCTTGTTAGATTCTCTATTTCACTTTGGGCCTCTGTTTCTAGGCTCTTTTGTAACTATTCGTATCGGCTTATTTTTCTTGACCAGTGCCCCTTCTTGTAGTCTAGCTTCTTTTTGTGGTCTTTTTCCTTTTTGTATGTCTGTGTATTCTTTTATTCTTTTTCTTAATGAAAGTTAAGTTTCTTCATTAGAAAAGAAAGGTCAATCCAGTAGAAATGCCAAATTACAGAAGAGGTTGGAGAAGAGATGTAGCTATCCTAATAAAACTGTTTGATTGAAGTGTGGATATGTCTCCTCATCAATTACCTTGTTACGCTTTTAAATTCAGGAAGTGAATTTATTTCTGTTCTTGAAATTACTGGCCTTTTCTTATTAATTTGTCCACTGCCTTCCAGTTTTCAGGCAATCATTTTATCTAATAAATCCTGTGTGTTTTGCAGCATGTTGAGGAGATTGTGAAATACTTTGACTACGGCTTGTGGTGGGTGATCCTTGGAGTTGCATCATCAATTGGCCTTGGTAATTAATGACGTTTGATTTAACTGATGGTTGGCAGTGCTAATTATTGTCACTTGTTTGGAAGAGGCAATGTTCTTCTGTGATATTTAGACTGCAATTTTCTGTTATTATCAAGATTGTATTAAAGTGTTAGTTCACTCCCTATCATTTACTTTCAGGGTCTGGTCTGCATACTTTTGTCCTTTATCTGGGGCCTCATATTGGGTTTTTCACAATAAAGGCAGTGCAATGTGGTCGGGTGGACTTGAAGAGTGCCACGTATGACACAATACAATTGAAAAGAGGCCCATCGTGGCTTGAGAAGAGTTGTTCAGAATTTGGACCTCCAGTTTTCACATCACGAGTACCACTCAGCAGCATATTGCCAATGGTTCAGGTGGAGGCAATTCTGTGGGGTATTGGGACTGCCCTAGGAGAGCTTCCTCCTTATTTTATCTCAAGGGCAGGTATGAGAAAATGAGCACTTAATAGTATTCGTTAAAAGTTATAATGTCGATACTTTTGGTGAGATGACTACCAATGGAGCATTTTGATATTTCATCTTCTCTTATCCAATTTTTAGGTGGGTGGAACTTATCTATGTAAAAACTGTTTGTAATACTGAAAGAGAGCATTGTTTGGTGATCCTAAATAGTTAACTCTTTTGTTTTATAGTTATTATTTGTCGAGTGATGTTTACATAATTCTTGATAATGGGGGTGATATGATTGATTCCTCTTGAATAATATTAGATGGTATAGAAGCACGATTATGAGTAAATGCATTCATAATTTATGAACATGTTGATTGCTTATGATCATGTCAATTGAGACTTTTTGGATAAAGTGTTGGAGAAGAAAGGTTTTGGGTTTAAATGGAGAATGTGGATGTGGGGGTGTGTTAGGAATGTGCACTATTCTATCCTCGTGGATGAAGGTAAAAGGATCTCATCTGGTTAGTTAGGAGGTTGTGGGGCGCCCTGTGCACCAAGGTGGGTTGGAGATTGAGAATATAAGACTTCAGAACAAAGCTCTGTTTGCTAAATGTCTTTAGCATTTCGCCTTTGAGTTCGAATCTTTGTGGCATAGAGTCATTCGTAGTAAATACAGTACTCATCCCTTTGTTTGGATGGCGAAGGGGGGTTAAAGGCACACAACGGAACCTTGGAAAGATATCGTGTTAGAGCTCCCCTCATTTTTCATTTTGGGTTGATGCATTTTGGGGGATGGTCAGGATAGTTGTGGGAAGATCAGTGGGTTGGGGATAGTCCTCTTTGTTTCGCGTTCCCTCATCTTTATCACTTGTCTTCCTTAAAAAATCGCCTAGTCTCTGGCTTTTTAGTGTGGTCGGGGAGCTATGTGTCTTTTTCTTTCGGTTTCCATCATCACCTATCCAATACGGAAATAACGGAGGTTGTCTCTCTTCTTTCGTTGTTAGGTGAGTGAAACTTCAGGGAGAGCAAAAAGGATATTCGAGTTTGGAAGCCTAATCCTCTTGAGGGCTTTTCCTACAAATCTTTCTTTAGGTCAATGTTGGATCCCTCTCCTACTCGAGAGTCGGTCTTTGATGTTGTATGGAGGATTAGGATACCAAAGAAAATTAAGTTTTTTACCTGGCAGATTTTGCTTGGGCGTATGAACACCTTGGATAGGCTTGCTAAGAAGGGGTCCTTGTTAATAGGTCTTTTCTATTGTATTCTTCGTCGGAAGGTGGAGGAAAACTTGGATCACATTCTCTAGGGCTATCAATTCACAAGGTCTGTGTAGATTTGCTTTCTGCTGGAGTTTAATGTTCAGATTGCCAGCCAGAGTGATATTTGTGCGAAGATTGAGGAGTTCCTTCTCCATCCACCTTTCAGAGAGATGGGCTTTGTTGTGGTTTGTGGAGGTGTGCGTTGTGTTGTGGGATGTTTGAGGGAAGAGGAACAATAGGGTATATGGAGGTCTAGAAAAGGACCCTAATAAGATTTGGTCCTTAGTGAGGTTTCATGTGTTGCTTTGGGCTTTGGTTTCGAAGTCTTTTTTTTTTTTTTTTTTTGTAATTATTCTATAGGCAACATTATGTTTAGTTGGAAACCCTTTCTTTAGGGGTTTCTTTTGGGGGCTTGTTTTTTGTATGCCCGTGTATTCTTTCATTTTTTTTTTCAATGAAAGTTGATTTTCCTATTAAAAAAAATGAACATATTGATTGCTTTAGTTGAATGTCTATCGTGGTCTTAAATGATTAAAACCTTTTGTGGTTTTTTTTCCCAATGGGAGAGAAAAATCTTAATATATCATCTAACATACAATGCATTCAAATTTTATAACATATTGCTTACTTTAGTTGAATGTTTATTGTGATCTTAAATGGTTAAAACCATTCTGTGATCTTTTCCCAAGGGAGGTATAGAACTTTTTCTCACCACAGCCTTTTCATGATATTAACAATTGGAAAGCTCTCCCCTAGTTTACATTGAGTGGGTGGTCCCTCTTCTCCTAGCCCCTAGGATGTGTTCTGTTCCTTTTTATGGCAGTAAAACAATATTGTTGCTTATAGAAAAACAATCTTGATAATTAGTGATATGCTATAATAGATAGAAACTATTGGGCAAGAAATTTGTCTATGGATAATGTTGCACTTCTTTCTGATACCTTTTGTCAAGTTGATGATACAGAATTTTGAAAGAGCAGTATTGGCAAACAGGAGCTTGCTCTAGTTTTTACTTTTGAACTTGCCAAATAGTGTATTTTTTAGACCAACAGCAATACAAGTCTGAAATTGTCCAACTGCAAAATAACATGTTCCAGTACGTTTATTGCTTTTCTGCTGTACATTTCTCAGAATTGCTGCTATGCTTTTCATATCCAAGTTTTCACCTTTCATGTTCAAATATATTTCTTCCTTTATGCAGCACGCCTCTCTGGTGGCAGATCAGAAGCAATGGAAGAACTAGATGCCTCTTCAAGGGAAAGTAATGGGTTCATTCCAACATATTTAAATAAAGTGAAGCGATGGTTCCTTTCACATGCTCAGCATTTGAATTTCTTTACAATTCTACTGCTTGCTTCGGTTAGTTATGACTTTATTCTCTTCTATTTCTGATTTGATTTTTCTTTGCCAGTCTTTCAATTAGGAGATGAGAGTATAACATTATTGCCTTGCTAGGTTCATGTAATTTTCCCCCCTTCATCTTAAGTTATATTTATTACGGACCTAGTGGTTAAAAGAACACATTGAAAAGCAAATACATTTTGTTGGCAACCACCTCCCTAGGGCATTAAATATCTTATTTGCATTTTGAGAGTTGTCTCGTGGGATAAAATTTCATGTAAGTTAGTCTTAATGCCCGGAGTTATGGGGAAAAAACCTAATTTGATTAGGTAATTTTCCGATTGAATTTGTATCTTTTGGTTTTGGCTTTGTCGCAGTATACACTGCTATTCAGAGGCAGAAGGAAAATGAAACTATGTAAAATGAATCAAACAGATAACATTATATGGATCTTGAGACAAAATAAGTTCAGGTTTTACGTGTGCGTTTTTATATAAATGTTTTTAGAGCCCAACTACTCCAATGATTTTCTTGAAGATACCTGTCGGCAAGTTTAGTAAAAATAATGAGTACTTTTTATAAATATGTTATGTTCACTTCTTTTACATTTATTGTGATTTTGCTGCTTTTATTTAAATGTTATTGACTTTAGCTTCTCAAATTTAGGAGAGAAGAAATTATGCTAATTTCTGATTTTATATTTGTTACTTCCATAATGCGTTTTTTTTTTTTACGTATTTGATATGTAGCAGCATGATTAATGTCATCATTTCAATAGCTTCTGACATTCACTGATTATCTTCCAGATTCCAAATCCACTGTTTGACTTAGCTGGCATTATGTGTGGACAATTTGGAATTCCTTTCTGGGAATTCTTCTTCGCTACGCTGGTTGGAAAAGCGATCATCAAAACTCACATTCAGGTTTGTGAAAGTTCTATATTTTGTTGTTAAAAATTGGTTGATTTGGTTTGCAAGGAGCTAATTATCAGACTATGTGAAAGTGAAACAGACACCAACACTTGATTCTGTGCATCTTTTGATATAACTTGGTGTTTATTATGTCCTTCTCTGCAGACCGTTTTCATCATTGCCGTTTGTAACAATCAACTTCTTGATTGGATAGAAAACGAATTAATATGGATACTTAGCTTTGTTCCCGGATTTTCATCTATCTTGCCCGGGCTGATCGCCAAGCTTAATGCAGTCAAAGCTAAGTATCTGAAAGCACCGTCTCATGTGACAATTGCCAATCCCAAGGTAACTCTCGGAAAAATCTATAAATTTGTTTGCCTGAGCTTGTCTGCTTAAATGAGCCCTTGTCACATTCAGGCCAAGAAGTGGGATTTCTCAGTTTCTTCCATCTGGAACACTATAGTATGGCTCATGATCATGAACTTCTCAATCAAGATTATGACATCAACTGCCCAAAGGTACTTGAAGAAACAACAAGACAAGGAGCTGGCTGCATTGACGGACAAAGTTCCTGCATCGGCATGCTCAAATTAACCCGATCCTAATGTCATCTATTTCGTCACTCATAATTTACTAAGATTTAGCATCAGTCCTATCAATTTGAGTAATCGAGATATATGTCTGGAGAGACATTGGTTTAGAAAGCTGTATAGAATAGAAAAGGCACTTTGGAGAAACAGCAAAGGTACAAGCTTATGATGATAATGTAGGCTATCATAAACCCAGTTCTGATTGAGGGGAGGGAACCATTATTTTGGGTAATTATATTGATCTTACCCACTGTTAGTTAACCATTGGAAAGATACATCATTATTCTTTCTTTATCCCAGACATTTTGACTCATTACTTGAATTATGATAGTTAATCACTCAATCTAATCTCTCTCATCCTCTGTGCGCGAGCGCGCAAATTATTTGGTTGCTGTTGTGTTCTCATACAGTAAAAAATTCTCCAATCATGAAATTTAGTAGTGGCTATGAAGTGGGCACATAATATTGATGTTTGATAGACAAACCACTAGGCTGACATCTTCTCTAATTTAATAATGTTTTGATGAATCATCATTATCTGTGAAAATCCATAAACATAAAATTATTTGTATTCTTTTAATAATTGCATTATTATTCCCTTATTTATAACAACATATCAGAACTATTTCTGGAGTACATTGAAAATTGAAATGGAATGGTGACGTAATCCAAATAAGTGTTTCAGTTACTGTCATGTTTCAAGTCAATGATTGAGTAGATTTTTCATCCAACATAATAAATTTTTATTTTGATATTGGTATCACTGTATGAAATTACAAGAATTACCCCTTACGATATTGGTCTTGCTTTGCTACAATGAATCTCGCTCTCACTATCTCTTGTCCATCGTGATGTGATTGTTTGTCAGTACGAGTGATTTGAAAATTTTCACGAAATCATTTGTTTAAAACATCAAATCTTTAACACGCCAAACATGTAATGGTGAATTCTTTAAAATCTAAACTTCATTTAGACTGTGATTTTGTTGAACGTAGATTTATTGAACGAGGTTTTCCAGAACGGAGTTTTTCAGAACCAAACAGAGTTTTTAGAATGGGTTTTTCAAAACGGAACAACTTGATATTGAACGTAGATTTATTGAACGAGTTTTTAGATGATATTCATCTGTTTGTACAACTTGATGAAAAATGTTCTCTTGCTTTGTAAGATGATAGAAAAGTGATTGGGATGAGAACGAAAATTTGTATATTGGAAGCGAGCTAATAGAAATTTTGTGCCTATTACATTGAAGTATGAAGAACTTAAAGCTCACATTTATAGGGTTACAAATGTAAGTTCGTTAAAATTTGATATTATCATGAGAGTTAAATATAAGTTTGACTATGAAGTCCCTCCACAGTACATACGGAACGACGATGATGTTCGCTTCTTTCTTTTCTGGGAAGATCTTTGTAGAGTTCAACTATTTGTAATGCTAAAATCGAAGCATGACGGAAATGTGAATATGAGTTATGATGATACGGGGGTAGACAGACAATACGAGGAATCATATGAGTTTAATTGAGAAGAGGGTGATATTCCTTTGTCTATGAACACTCAGCCATCAATATTATCAATAGACAATGACGACACTAATCCATGGGACTTGGAAAGATATACTCAATGTAACAAACCTATGCTTGGTAACGAGAGATCAACAGGATTTACTTCAATGAATTGTGGCTCTTCAAAAGAGCGTGATCCTTTTGTGGCTGGTAATGAGAGATCAACATGATTGAATTCTATGAATTGTGGTCCTTCAGAAGATGTGATCCTTTCGTGGCTGATAATGAGAGATCAGCAGGATTGAATTCTATCGATTGTAGTTCTATAGAGGTGTTAATGAGAGATCAACATGATTGAATTCCATGTCTTCATGTCGTAAAGAAGAATTGGTTATGCCTGGTACCTCTTCATCTGACACAAATGTTGAAGTTGGTCAACTTTTTTTGAGTAAGAGTGACATGAAAATGAGATGGTCTATTCTGTCCATAAACAATAATTTTGAATATAAGGTAAGGAAGTCAAGTCTTTGTTCACTATCAAATGTATTTGGAAGAGTTGTAAGTGGAGCCATCGTGCAGTGAAAATCTCAGAGTGTGATATATTTAAGATCACAAAGTATATGCGATCGCACATATGTTCTATTGGAATTTTGAATCATGACCAAACACAAACAACAACTGTGGTAGTTGGCTAGCTAATCAAAGACAAGTTTACAGGCATAGAACGTCTTTCTAAAGCTCGTTACATCGTTGAGGATATGAAGAAAGCATACGATGTAAACATAAGTTACGATAAGACGTGACGTGCAAGTAAAACCGCTTATGCTCTCGCTAGGGTTGCTCCAGAAGAGTCGTACACTATTTTACATGCTTACAGTGAAGCATTAAAAATGGAGAATCCAGGTACAATGTTTTAAATCGAACTTGAAAATGATGTACATTTTAAGTAAATGTTTATGGCATTAGGGCCTTGTATTAGAGGTTTTGCAAGTTGTCGGCCTGTGATAATTATTGATGGATCACATTTGAAAGGAAAATACAAAGGGACCATGTTGGTCGGCGTTTCCATGGACGGTAACAACAAAGTATACCCACTAGCATATGCCATAGTGGACAATGAAACTGATCGAACATGGAAATAGTTTATGTCGAATTTGAAGTGTGACATTGAAGAACCCTCTAACTTGGTGTTCGTGTACGATCAGGCGGTATCTATGGGCAATACCATTCATGCAGTTTTTTCGGCATTTCATGGATTGTGCACGTACTACATAGAAAATAATATTGTTTCGAACTTTAAGGACAGTATGGTTGTTAGGATGTTCGAGGATGCATCCAGGGCATACCACATGTCAGAGTTCCAAGCATGTTGGGACCAACTTCGTAATGTTTGAGATGGGGCTGTAGCAAGATATTTGGAGGATATCAGTCTTAAAAGGTGGGCGCGTGTTTAGCAAACAAAACGAAGATATGACAACATGACGTCCAACAGTGCAGAGCGTTTCAATTCTTTGATAAAAGAATATCGACAACTGCCCATAATGGGCTTATTGGAACATATTCAAGGCCTCATCCAGTCAGGGTTTTATAAACAGAGAAATTATTTGGCATCTCGAATGATGTTAAACTCAGACTACTATGAAAACTGATTAGCAAGTGAGTGTGATAAGGGCAGACGATATCAAGTTGAGTCAACTAATTGTTAAGGTGAAGGAACTCTTATCAAAGAGTACCTATGAGCGAAAGCAAGATCGTTCCAAATTCATGGTGACAGAAATACCGTATTCACAAACAAATAACAAGTTATGCATTTACTTACAAATTACGACATACTTTTAATAATAAATAACAAAGGAACAAGTGACTCACCTTTGAAGAACTTTTCTTCTCTGTATCTCTCGCTCTCATCAAGACCAATCGTTCAGGTAATCGGACACCACTACACAAACACATAGCAACCAGGACACCACTACTCAGTAACCTCGCTATTCTCGGAGTGAAAATCCAGGAGGTGTGAGCTCTGTTGGATTTGGTAGAGGAGAGGAGAAAACTACGATTGTATTCAACAACCAAGCAAGTGGGAGAGATTTTATGTCTATCGTATAGACGAATGCTTGATCGTTTAGAAAAGGTGCACAATCGTTCAGGTAATCAGGGCTGATTATTTAGGTAAAATCACTCATATGCCCGATCGCTTAGTAAAAGCTACATGATCGTTTAGGTCGACTGCACGTGTACACGATCATTTAGGAAAACTTGAGCTATCATCTATGCTCTCGTTAGCTAGACGATGGACAGTGTACAAACCACAAGCGATTATCTGGTCTCTTAGAAAAATGAAAACTATTTTCATTTTATCCTTTAGTTATAAAAACTGAATGCAATCTCCCACTTTCACGTATGGTTATGGAGAAAAATAACCAACAATTATCTCATAATTGTTTCATTATAAATAAATATAATTATATTATATTTATAATCTATAGCTTTAATATCACATCATATGCAATATATAAACCATAGTCCTTTTCTCCTCCACTAGATATAAATCATATTTATATCCTTTTTCCTCAAATTAATGTATCTCATATATCATGTCAATTATATCATATATAATTGATCAATTTAATCATATCATACATAATCAAACTCCCTCTTGTCAATTTGAACCCTTCAAACTGACCCAAAAACTGATTTTCAACTTGAATCCATTGAGCTACCAAGGGGACCTTATGAACCTGTGGTTTGAAGCTCTAGCGGTACATGAATAGCTGACTAAACTCTTTAGCTTGAGATCCACCATCCGTTAATTGCTAGGCACTCTATTAAAGACAAACAGCTGCACTCTTCTCACCGTAGATATATTTTTGTGTCCATCGGATATAACCAATCAACAGTACGATAGTCCTTCACAGATGCCCGTAAGTACACTTGGGCCAATTTATCGTTTTGCCCCTATAGTTACATCTAACTCCTTAAGTACCACTGATCCCTCTAATGAACAATACAACAAAGTCCTACTATGTGTGGACACCTCTCGGGTCATAGGAAGGTGTGTGGCGCCACATCATTCAAGCCACGGAATCAACCTTTAAGGGAGCAATCTATCTACTTACCCCTGCTTTAGGGAATGAGTAAATTCCATCTTGTGTAGCTGAGTTCCTAGCTCCTAAATCAGACGAATCCCCAAGTCGGCAATCTGGCCACTTGCACTCATGCAAATCAAAGGACTACCCTCAAAGGCAGGAGTTCGTAACTTACTCAGGATTGAGGTCATGTTACCATGGTCATCCTAGTGAAGTTAATCTTTGTCATGAACGGTGTTATATAACGATATTATAACACCTTTGTTGTCCGGTCTTATACAAACTCCTTTGTATAGGACGTCCCCGTTCGCATGTCTCTATATGAATGATCAGGATCAGACCATCTGTAGTAAGTTACAACACTTGTAACTCTTCTACAAAGCAGGCCACATCCGTAGTGTCACCAGAATAAGGTTTCCCTCCTAATCTATATACTACAGACCATTTTGATTATCACTTAAGGTATAATCCACCTGTATGTCTCCACATACATGCTTAAGTTACAACGACAACCAGGGATCTTAATTTATTAGTTTGTGGTAAAGAAATTAAAACATCTCATGTTTCATAAACAACAGTGAAGAAAATATCTCATATTATTACATCACAAGCGTTTGTTCATACATGTGTTTACAAACTACAGAACCCAACGAGAGTTTAGGGCATCATCCCAAACAAATAGGGTCCATGTGTAGGACAATCGATTGGATGGTATTGTGAACCTCCATACAAAGGAATGTACATGTAAGGAATTTGACCCACTCGATATCCCATGATCGCATGCAATTATGGCTGCCCAGGAACGAAACACCCCATTCGAAGTCTTTGCAGTCGATTTTACAGTATTGACTGGGTCGAGGCTGGGTGGATGACCTGTGTAGAGGCTAGATGGGTGACCGAGATAGAGAAGGGTGGTTGACATGGTGGCGTCGTGGTCTGTCTGTGGAGTGGGTGATCTCGTTACCTCAAACATTGTGGAACCCTTCATAGATTATAACAGAGATTTAATGGCTGAAAATTGTGCTTTCATGTCTCTCGTGTCTCCCTCGAGGTTCGATACACGACTATCTAAACTTGATATTGAGATGTCAATACTTCGCAAGTACGAATATGCAAAAGGATCAACATTGACTCCCTCCCTGCAGCCTGAAATCTCAGGCCCAGGATGCTTCTCCTCGGTCTTAGAACACTCTAACTCGGGCTCATGACATACGTGGCCCACTAGCACATCATGAAACATATCCTCGTTGAGAGTGTAAATGGACTGGTAGATGTTTATGTCATCATTAGATTCATCATCCCTCACTCTACCTTTTGCATTATCCTACTCATCACCTTCCCCACCTTCTGAACAATCCTCCCCATTCGAACTACCACCGTTTTCTGAACTACTAGAGCTTCCCAAATTCTCGACATTAGAATGTACTTGTCTTATGGCTCGTCTATCAACTGAGGTGTCCTGAAAATCCTTCTCAAAATTGAACATGAAAAGACCCTCTTTGACTGTTGTCTGCATTAAAAGTCCAACCCTTAAAGATAGTTAGCACCTATTTAACAACAAAATCAACATATTGCAGTTAAATTACGCTTACATTTTGAGACTAAAAAATGTCTCTCTCAAGTACATCGAGTGGAAGCATAACCACCATAATATACGAGACACAACTACCTTGCTCTTTCGAGTGGCAACATTCCCCGCTACCAATGATAGGATCTCGTACGTCCAAACCTAAATATGAAACAACACATATTTATAGCTTTGTTATTGTTAAACCAAAGATAAACTTATGTTAAGGAATGCCTACTTAGAATGCTTGGGGAAATCCACGCAGCTAGTACTTCACAACATAATTTTTATTTCCTCTCACCTTCTCCTTCTATAAACCAACCTTATCATTCAATGCAGTCTTGAGGGTGTCGAGTGTCCTCTCCAAAATAATTGTACCCTAATCTAGACTATTGTAATGATCTATGTCCTCAACATCTTCAAATAGAGTACGATCGACTACACTCTTTTGCTTGTTCTTTCCTATCATTGTAACCTCCATTTAATAAACTAAGGTAATTTTAACAGCATCATCATCGTTTTCAAACTCCAAATTCTTGTATTCTTCTTCTAGTAAATTCAGGTGGAATGTGTTCAAAGTCGACCGATTGCTAAAGTACCTCGTTGCAAGTTCTTATGAGGACTCCTCAATTCGAACAACTTGCATAAGGGACAACCACAAATCAGTAATCAACAAAAAATCGTCTTTCGAAAATGTGTGACCTTTCCTCTAACAAAGAAGCTAATCGATTCCGCTCTTTGCTTCTTCACTTCCCTTAACAACATATGGTGTATAAGTGGGTTGTTGAATACGAGGTCAATGTCTAAAAATCGCCCAAAAATCGTTCCCTTGAACATCTCTAACTGCCCTTTAGTAAGATTCTCCTTCACAATCTTGTTGGTTTACAATATGGGTCAAGCTCGTTACTTGTCTGGGAAGCCTATCAACTTTACATATTTTCAAAGTTTTTGACATATTTATTTTTGCATGTTATGAACATTCAATCTATTAGTTAACAAGTTCTTAAAAAATAAATTAGTAACTATACATACTGTTAAAGTTGTAAGAGTGTATTAACATGTAATGGAAGTAAGTAGGATCAATATGCATTCAAATTCACTAATTTTGGACGAAACTAAAGCATCTCAACTAATAGAAGAGGATTTGTAGTCATACCTTTGTAGAACTCTTCAAGATCTTGATGACTAGCAGTCGTCTCCTCGAAAGATCACTATGAACCACCTCAAGATCTTCCCCACTATCCTCTTGGACTTTAGAACGAGTTGTGGGACTCAAGAACAGCTTGAAGAAACAGAAAATAGAGGGAAGCTCACTGCACCAACATGCTTGAAGAACTCTTCTTCAGCTCGAAATTTTCTCTAAAATTTCTATTGAATGCATGCCTCAAATTCACTCCAATCTTCTTTATTTATTACAGGTGAACATGCAAAGAAGAATGGTGCATAACTTGCAGCTAATGCTTGGAGTAAATGAAGATGAGGAAATGGGGTTTGTGTGAGCAAGTAGAAGATGGGTAATGGAAAGTCTTAATTTTCCATTTTGTGCATGTTTTTCAATTTTTCAATTTTTCTCAAAATCAAAACCAGTTTCAAAATCTATTTTGATTTTAAAACTGAAATTTTAATTTTATAAAATTAATTTCATAAATTAATTTTTAAATAATACTAATTAATTTAATATCAAATATTAGATTAATTTTTGCACAAATCCATCTTCATATATTTTAATCATATTTAAATATATATTTTCTTATTCCGTTTAATTCTAATTTGAACATTTCAAATTAACTTCTCAAACTACTCTAAAGCTTATCCATTTACGAGCTAGTAGGGAGACCTCGCGGACTTGGAGATCATGGGCTCCAACAATTCGAGATTAATCGGCTAAACTCATTAGACCGATCTTACTCCCATTCGTTAATTAATGGGTCACTCCACTATAGCCCATAGTTGAACTCCCCTCATTGTAGATGTATTATATCCACTTTATATAACCATAATCAGTAAGTCGATCCTTCACAGGTTTTTGTAATCACAGCTGGGTCAATATAACCGTTTTATCCCTATGAATGCATCTTGTTTCTTAAGTTCCCACTGACCTTCTAATAAACAATTCTGATACATAACACCTATGAATCAAGTCCTTTCTCTATCATGAGAAGGCAGCCCCGATTGCTCAAAACTTGGAATCAGTACTTAAGAGAACAACCTATCTGCTAATCCTAAATCGGGTAGGAGTGAATTCCATCTTATAGGACTATGTTCCCAACTATTCATCCAGTTTTATCCTCAAAATGGGAGGCTTATTGAGTAGTGCTGTTGGACTTCTCTCATCATTTGTAAAAGGATAATCCCGAACAAACAGAAGTTCATAGCTAGCTCAAGATTAAAATCGAGTTATCCTAGATTATATAATAAATGAAATAGTCAATTTTAACAGTAAACGGTCGTTATAAAGAAAAGTGACTATTTTCATGGTCTGGTCTATATGCAAACTCATTGCATATGATGCCTCCACTCATATGCCTCAATATGAACGATCTATGGATCACATCGTTTGTAGCACTTTACAACTCTTTGTAACAACTACAGAGTGGGCCGCATCGAATAGTGTTACCAGGATGAGATACCCAATTTCATCCCTATACTTATTAGACCATTTAGACTATATATTGTTAACTTGATTATGTTTATGTCACTACATAAAGTTATAGTATTCAGACTATAGCCATGGATATGTTTATTGGATTTTCATAATAGAATGCAAAATCAACAAGTTATTATTATTGATAAATAGAATGTTTGACACGAACTGTGAGTTCTAGGACATTCCCAACAATCTCCCACTTGGACTAAAACTCTAGTGAGAACAAATACATACAAAATAATGTTGAGAAACATAAAGGAAAAATACAATAAACTAGGGCATCTCTAATACCATAGATATTCTCTCACTTGCCCTAGATTATACTACTCGGAGTCCTAGTCCAACTAGGTGGCCCTCAAACACTTTAGTTGAGAGGGCCTTTGTGAATGGATCAACAAGGTTGTCATCAGATGCAATCTTTGTGACGATCACATCTTCTCTGTGTACTATTTCCTTGATGAGATGGTACTGTCTTTCAATGTGTTTTCCATGTTTGTGACTCCTTGGTTCTTTTGAGTTGGCAACAACACCATTATTGTCACAATACAGATTGATAGGCACGTGCATATCTAAAGCTACTTCCAAATAAGCCAAGAATTTGCGTAGCCATACTACTTCTTTAGCAACTTCACATACAACCATGTATTTTGCTTCCATTGTGGAGTCAGCAATATAACTTTTCTTAATGCTTCTTCAAACTATAACTCCTCCGTTAAGAGTGAAAACTGATCCTGAAGTAGATTTCCTTGAATCTACATCAGTTTGAAAATCAAAATTAGTGTATCTTGTAAGGATCAAATCTTTAGGTCCATACACAAGCATATAATCCTCGTTCTCCTTAGGTACTTGAGAATGTTTTTTACAGTAGTCCAATGATTGTGTCCTGGATTGGATTGGAACCTGTTGACAATTCTAATTGCATAGCATATGTCAAGGCATGTACACAATATGGCATACATTAAACTCCCAACTGCAAATGCATATGGAATTCTTGTCATTTCCTCAACCTCGTGAGGTGTTTTAGGACACTGTTCCTTCGACAAATGAATTCCATGCCTAAAAGGCAACATACCTTTCTTGGAATTTTGCATATTATATCTTGACAAAATCTTGTTAGTATAAGATGCCTGAGATAGTTTTAATGTTCTATTCTTTAAGTTCCTGGTTAGACATCTATGGTGTAACCCTCTACCGCATATTATATCTTGACAAAATATTGTCAATATAAGATGCCTGGCGAGACATCTACGTCGTAACCCTCCACCGCATCCCTTGCTGCTACCATCGAAGACATGCGGGGCTTTTTGTCTCAAGAGCTACCCTTCTTCCGCCATACAATAATGGAGTTGTGAGAGAGCAACGTAGAGCTGCGTCAAGCGATGGTCAACATTTAACGCAACATTTTTACCCTTCGCCAGAATCAAAGACAGATGGTCGAACATAACCATGAGTACTTCAATTTCTTGACTGCATATTTACATGGTCTCATGGTGCCTCAACATCTGCAGCAGCCTCTATACTTTCAAGAAGCACCACAAGAAGCTCCTCCGCAATGCCCTTCTCACCAAGAGCCCCCGCCGCAAAGTTAAATTTGGGGGTGTACCGCCTTCTCCTTCAAAATTTTGAATTCTTTTTGCAGTCATTCAAATTTTTTATAGATAGCTATACGTTTGTATTCTTCTATACATGCTTACAATTTTATGTTTATGATCAATACAATTCTTTGTGTACTTAGAAAATTTTTATATAACTGAGTGATTATTCTTTCCTTATGCGTTGGCCTCTTTATTTATATCGTCATTTGTCAATATATTGCGGTAATTCCTTTCTTTTCATTTGCATTGTTTATTTGCATTATCATGACGAGTATTATGCATAACCTTAGCGCAATTTCTTTATACATTGTATTTTCTGCCTAACACTTAGACAATTCATCGTAATAGCTCTACTTTACCTTCTTTATTACAAGACTCTGCTCAAACCTTCATTTCAAAATTTTGACCAAGTGTTTTGTCTTTTCTGTCCAAAACAACGCAATGAAGACCTTGCGACTCTCTAAATTTAGGGGTGGGGAAGATCTGAGCAGATGTGATCAAGCAAATACAGTCGTATCAGGCAAATGCGTTCATCTTTAAAAATTGAAAAAAAAAAAGCGAGAAAAATCTCCGTTGTCAGCGCAAGGGAAAATCTCAACCTGATAAGAGTTAAATCGTGAAAGGAACCTGCTCATAGTTGGATGTTCGCATGACACTCGTGGGAGCAAGCCAAAATGAAGGTAGGTTACCAGGATCAACGCAATACCAAAAAAAAAAAAAAAAAAAAATAAGAATAAAAGAGACAACTCCATTGACCAACTAAAGTTAAAACTTGGTTAAGGATCAAGAGTTGAAGTTGAAGCTTGGTACACAACCGAAGTTGGATGCTTGCATGACATCCGTGGGAACAAGCCAAAATGAAGGGTGTAACCATGATCAGCGCTCTCTATAGGATGACGCAAACCAGGCAACCACACAAAAGGTGCGCTTCGTTGTTTTTACAAGAAGAGGAAAAACATTCTTTTCAAAACAAGAAGAGAACTTTGAGCAGAGGTTTGTCTTAGGTAAGAATAAAGTAGAGCATGCTGAATAAATATTCAAAGGATAGAAGGAATTTGTAATTTTGAGAAATTATGTAGAGGTGGAGCATTCGAAGTAGCCGATCGACGCAAAGTTAGGATAGGATTTGAGCTGAATTGCCTTAGTCGAGGATATGCTTGAGGACAAGCATATATCTAAATTTGAGGATGTGATAACTTGTAGAAATAAAAGTTATTTGTACCATTTTATTTAGATTATGTGGCAAAAAGAAGGAAAAAGTTGCGTCGACCGTATAGAAATTGGCTTAGAAACGCAAAAGTTGTAAAGTTTCGTAAGCACACCCGCTAACCCCATTGCGATGGCAAAATGGAATGTCCAAGTCTTTGTTTTGTAGGAAACAGGTCACCACATGCGACGATTGCTCGAGGAAAAAAAGAACAACGCATTTGCATTGCATGGGGCGGTCAATCAAGAACAAAAAATAGCAACGCAATTGCAGCGCATGAGACGATCGATCGTGGACGAAAAGATCAACGCATTAGCAGCACATGCGACAATCGATCCTGGATAAAAAGATCAACGCAATTGCACCGCATGCGGCAATCGATCGTAGATGAAAAGAGCGATGCATTCGCAAGGACTTCTGAAATTGTATAACTTTTCTGTTGTACGATCTGAAAAATTAAATGTGGAGCAGAGCGAACGTTTTCACCAAGCAATGGTAGGAAAAATCAGCTTTTCAGAGCGGGACCACTGACGCAGGAGGTGTCAAGGTCTATAAATAGCTACATCAATTTCAAAGAAAAGAGGCTGGTCTGAAGAGATAACTTAGAGAAAATCCGAGGAGAAAGACGAGATAAGATCGAAAGGGAAGTCTCAAGAGCAAGAAATTCATTCCAATTCCCAAAGAGAAGCTCTGTGCAAAGATCACTTCTACCTGGAAAACAAGCCTGAGAAGGAAGTTCTCTACCACATTCCCCCCACACACCGACAAGCAAATCGTCTCTAATTGGGATCCGTGTCAAGACATTGACATGCTTTCCTTATCTGTTCTTATTTTCCATTCATCAACTGTGTTCATTTCTAATCTTTCATTCATTATTTGTAACAAACGCTTATCTTTAGATTTTAATATCATTATCATATTCATCGTCATCTCTCTGTTCCTCACCATACATTCATCATCAATTTCCTTCACCATGTGTAACTAATCCCCAAGGTAAGAGGGAAGGATTAAGCAAGTTCAGTTAATCTTTGTGGAAGAAATTTGCTGAGTTTAGCTAAAGCATGCTCAACGGCATCTTCACCTATGAGAGCAGAAGTGAAGATCTCATTCCACCTCTCGAAAGAAGGTTGGAAGAATGCGTTAACTAAAGCGAGAAGTATTTCTAGAGATGGAAACAACCTTGCGTTCACAACGTTCATCCCTGATTCACCATAGACATATGGGAATGCGGCCAATCACTAAGAGGTGTAAGCCAAGAGAAAGCGGAACCTTAGTTGCATCCTCAACAGGATTGACGAACTTGCGATGTCCTTTCCTTCAACCCATTCTTTTTCTGACACATTTCACAAAACTTGCCATCGCATTCATCAGACATTTGCACATCTTCACAGATAGTCTTCAATTTGTTTATTACCGCATCTTATTTTATCACCACAATTTATTTATCATCGCTTTTTATTTATCGCCGCATTTTATTACCGCATTTTACTTTTTACCACATTTTACTTTTCCCAACACAATCATTATTATTTTGTTTTCCCAGTCGCATATATCACATTAGTATCGCATTAATCACCACAATCCCTCTGTTCGACCTCAGATCACTCTGAGAAACTTGCGTTGGAATTATACTTGGTTTCAGCGTAAGAAAATTGTGACACGTGCACACTACACGAACACATACTACGAACCTGTCTAAGCATCACCGCATACATCATTTTAGAACGTAGTATCGCATCTTATCATTATCGCAAAGTGCATACGTCATCAACCTTAAAGTT
This sequence comes from Benincasa hispida, assembly GCF_027475165.1. Classification (NCBI taxonomy): domain Eukaryota; kingdom Viridiplantae; phylum Streptophyta; class Magnoliopsida; order Cucurbitales; family Cucurbitaceae; genus Benincasa; species Benincasa hispida. The sequence continues at coordinate 61,146,470 of NC_143489.1, forward strand.
TTTGGCAATTTCACAATTTCGAGCGAACAATGGACTAGCTTGATCAACAATTTTTGTTGATGTTTCTATAACATCTTTAGTCAGTTCTTTCAATATTAGTTTACTGCGAAGTAGATGATTTTTAATATGATCCTCTTCCAAGAACGATACAAATACTTTATCTTCTTGAGGATCATAAAACAATCCTTCTTTTGTTTCTTTAGGGTATCCTACAAATAGGCATATTTTCAAGCGTGTTTCCAATTTCTTAGAATTCTGTACCAATACGTGTGCTAGACAACCCAGGTACAGAAATGATGTAAACTAGTTTTGCATCCTTTCTATAATTCATATGGTGTTTCTGAAATACTTTTTTAAGGAACAACGTTTAGAATATGTACTACAGTCTGTATTGCATACCCCCAAAAGGATTGAGGTAACTGAACATAACTTATCATAGACCCAACCATGTCTAACAAGGTTCGATTTCTCCTTTCTGTAACACTGTTTTGTTGTGATTTTCCAGGTGGAATTGAATTCCATGATCTACTAGATAGTTTTGGAATTGAAAATCCATATACTCACCACCTCGACCAGATCGAAGTGTTTTAATTCTTTTACTTAACAGATTTTCAGTCTCAACCTTAAATTCTTTGAACTTTTCAAGAGTTTTAGACTTATGACTGATTAAGTAAATGTAGCCATATCGAGAGTAATCACCAATAAAACTGACGAAGTACTGATAGCCTCCTCGGGTTTTAACATTCAACAGACCACATAGGTCTGAATGTATAAGTTTGAGAGGCTCTTTGGCACGAAGACCTTTGTCAGAAAAAGATCTTTTAGTTTTTTTCCTCAAGACATGATTCACATGGAGGTAAAGAACTATCTTCTAACTAATTTAGATGACCGTTTTTTACCAATCTCTCAATCTTGTTGAGATTAATGCCAAGGTACCAAAGATAGGCGTTAGGAGAAATTTTTCGCTTTTTATTATGACTCTAAGCCATTTTAAACATCTCTATATTTAAAATGGCTCTCGCTTTAGTTGGTCTTAATATGTACAAGTTATTTTCAAGTCTTGCAGAACAAATATGAACACCTCTTGAATAAACAAATACTTCATTACATTCAAAAGATACACTGTACATATTTTCTAGCAGACAGGAAATGGAGATCGGATTTCTTTTCATCTTAGGTACGTAGAATAAATTTTTAAGTAAGATAAAAGAATCTTCAAAAAACAACTTTACATCTCCCACTACTTCAGCTGAAATAACTTCACCCGTTCCCACCTTGAAAGTCATCTCAAGTTCAGAAAGTCTTCTCTAAGAACTAGTTTCCTGTAGAAAAGTGCAAACATGATTAGTGGTGTCCGAATCTAATATCCAGATAAGGTGAGAATTCTCCACTAGACATGTTTCAACAACTAGTAAATTAGATTTACCTTGTTTTGCCTTTTCTGCTTTCTTCTCAGCCAAATACTTTGGGCAGTTTCGTTTCCAATGCCCAACTTGTCTGCAATGAAACATTTTCCTTTAAGAGATTTGTTTATGTCTTTCTTTGCAGTGGCTTTCTTTTTCCTTTTTCCTTTCTTCTTCATTTGTATGGTTTTATCCTTTGAAGAAAATGGACCGAACTTCTTATTATTAGTGGGTTTCATTCCTGACGTAGACCCTTTATAAAACTTCTTTGATTTCGAAATAACGTTTATTTATTTTTCCTTCAGTTTCATCATTGATTAATAAGTTTGCAACTCATTCAACAACGTCGTCAAGTTATAAGTGATTTTTTTCATAACAGCATTTGTTCTAAACGGTAGATAACTCTGCGGGAGAGATTCCAGTATCATGCTTACTTGACTCTTCTCATCTATCATCGCCCCGTGAACCTCCACAACATTAAAATGAACCATCATATCGAGAACATGTTCTCTTACGCTGGTTCCATCTTTCATGCATGTAACATAGACATACTTGATGGCTTCATGTGTAACAAAAGATGACGGTTCTCCGAACATCTCCTGTAATGATGCCACTATATCACGGGCAGTGGGCATGACCTCTGGTTTCTTGTTGGGTACATTAGATATACTCGCTAAGATATATGCCCTTTATCATTTGCCCTCACCCACCTATCATAGACGTCCCGAACATTTCGAGGGGCTGTTGAACTGGGAACTGGAGGACATTCCTCCATCAACACAAACCTCAGATCGTCTACAACTAATATCGTATTGATGTTTGATTTCCAGTTCGAATAACCCTCTCCATTAAATTTATCAAACGCAAGCAATTGTAAGATTGAGTTCGACATAGCTGAAACATTTTAAACAAACTCTATTAAATATGCATCTAAATCCATTTTTAGCAAAAATAATAAAGTACCCAATAAATCTTTATTTATTTGCAACGATACTTTAGTGATTTAGAACAATTGCTACTGAAGGGCAACCAAGAATTCCTTCATAGAAGCAAGACAGTTCTTAACCAAATACTATCTCCAGAATAACTCATATTCCGATAGTTCTTTTGGTTATCGTTTTTGGTCAAGATCTTTACTAACAATTAGTAATTCTTGTTAGTGTGACCCGCCATTTTCAGATCTTATAGAAAGTATGAATATGCCTCCGAAATAGAAGACAATATCCAAGACAGAACTATAAGACACTATTCATTTTACTGAAACCTGTGTTGTTCCGAATCCTATGTTACAACCCTTCGAGGGGATCGCCGCGGTTAACGACTTGGTAGTGCCGCCTAAAAATGACAGTAGGCGCAACATAGGAATCTCATGGTTCAGACAAATGGAAGAGACCATAGGACAATGTTGACACATTTTCTTCACCTACTTACTATGAACTACCTCCCTCATTCACCTTGTTATTGACCCATGCAAATACTTTCCAAATGAAGCAGTCACAGCAAAAGCAACACAAAGTCGAGCATGGATCTCACGGTATGAACTCTTGAGGACGTGAGATCTAATAACTATATATCAAATATATTGTTAATCTCCCACTGAAGTGTTCTAAATGGTTGGGTATTTTACATAGATGTAACGATTAAATTTAAACAACCTAAGTCTAATTGGTTTATCTAAGTATAACACTTATAATTGGATTTAACCTACAATATCTAGGTGATAAACCATTTTATTACCTCATATCGCTCACGCAAGCTCATAAAATCAGTTATCAATAATCAATCTTTCGGTCATAATCCCAGGTAGGAGATGTTCTGTAACCTGTCAACTTATGTACCCCCAGTCGTAGACAAGTTTATGAACCGATATTAGTTTGTAACCGTATTTTATAAGGTAATGATCTATTTTAATGATTAAAACTAATTATTAACCTAAGTGAGCATGCAACTGTTCTTTGTTATAGATTTTAAACGTCTAACTCAATTTTATAACAACTTACAAAATTTTAAACGTACTAAACATCCACAACATTCAACGAAGGCATTCAATATCTAATATAACCATTATATTAAATATAACCTAACATGCATATTATATATTATAACATTTATAACATACTTTCAATGCATGTAACATGCTTCCTACGGTGAGGTTTTAAATCTACATGGCATACTATATGCATATACATGAATTATTTAATTATTACATACATCACATGCATAAAAAATTAAATACTAATTGATATGGTTTTAGTTTTGGCATAAACAAGCAAACAAAAGTCTAACTATTACAAATAGCTTCAAAACCGTCTTTGAACCGCTCCAAACCGAACCTAAGCATCTTGAACCGGACTGGATAAGTCTGAATTGGACAAGCAAAGTTTGAACCGGACCAACCAAAAACCCTTTCATACTAAATCGGACTGGACCTCGAGAAAATCGGTCGAACCGGCTACTCTCGGTCCAACTTCAAAATCTCGCTAAGGTCGATCGTGCAACACTGAAGTCTATCGTCTAACACCATTGCCTTGTGTTGAGCAGAGGTACATGATCGTTTAGTGTATTCTATCTATCACATAGCGCAATAATTTAGCTCTCGGGTAGAACTACACGATCGCTTAACACCATCGCATAACATTTCATGTCATCGTTTAGTGTTCACCGCAACTACACGATCGCTAGCTCCATCGCATAGCACATCATCGCATTGTTGAGCGCCACAACTAGACGATCGCTTAGTTCCATCGCATAAACTTCATAACATCGTTTAGCTTGCATCACAGCTACACAATCGTGTAGTGCCATCGTATAGCACCCCAACGCATCATTTAGTTCCCACGCAAAACTACACGATCGTGTAGTGCTATCGTATAGCATTTCAACGCATCATTTAGCTCTCATAGGTATACGATCGTCTAGCGTTGAACTTCAAAATGGCCAACACCCATAGCTATACGATCGTCTAGCTTTTTCTTCACATCGTGTAACACCTGGAACTAGACGATCATTTAACAATTAAACCTCAACAAAGATTTTGAGCAGAAGCTGAAAAATTGGAACAACAGCTCAGCCTTCTTCACTTGTTTCTTCATTTACATCTTAATTTCAACTCTAATGACTCCAAATAAATTACAGACCCTTGATAACACATATAACCTCATGAAACAAGAACCAATTACAAATTTAATTGAGAGATTAAAGAGAAAAAAAATGCTAAATCTCAGAAAACCATATCAATGCCTCAGTTTCATATATCTCATGAAAAACACCCACTACACCAAAATTAAACCAAATTGAATGCTTATATGATGCTCTGATACCAATTGTAAGAGTGTATTAACATGCAGCGGAAGTAACTAGGATCAATAAGTATTCAAATTCATTAATTTTGGTAGAATCTAAAGCATGCTCAACTAATAAAAGAGGGTTTGTAGTCATACCTTTGTAGAACTCTTCAAGATCTTGATGAACAACGGTTGTCTCCTTGAAAGATCACCGTGAACCACCTCAAGATCTTTTCCACTATCCTCTTGGACTTTAGAACAAGTTGTGGGACTCAAGAACAGCTTGAAGCAATAGAAAATCAGAGGGAAGCTCACTGCACCAACATGCTCGAAGAACTCTTCTTCAGCTCGAAATTTTCTCTAGAATTTCTATTAAATGCATGCTTCAAATTCCCTCCAATCTTCTTTATTTATTGTAGGTGAACTTGCAAAGAAGAATGTTGTATGACTTGCAGCTCATGCTTGGAGTAATGAATATGAGAAAATGGGGTTTGTGTGAGCAAGTAGAAGATGGGTAATGGAAAGTCTTAATTTTCCATTTTGTGCATGTTTTTCAATTTTCCAATTTTTCTCAAAATCTATTTTGATTTTAAAACTGAAAATTTTAATTTATAAAATTAATTTCAAATTAATTTTTAAATAATACTAATTAATTTAATATCAAATATTAGGTTAATTTTTACACAAATCTATTTTCATATATTTAAATCATATTTAAATATATATTCTCTTATTCCGTTTAATTCTAATTTGAACATTTCAAATTAACTTCTCAAGCTACTCTAAAGCTTATCCATTTACAAACTAGTAGGGGGACCTCGCGGACCTACAGATCATGGGTTCCAACGATCTGAGATTAATAAGCTAAACTCATTAGACCGATCTAACCTCCATTCATTAACTAACGGGTCACTCCAGTATAGCCCATAGTTGAACTCCCCTCACTGTAGATATATTATGTCCACTTTATATAACCATAATCAGTAAATTGATTCTTCACAGGTTGTTCGTAATCACAGCTGAGTCAATAACACCGTTTTACCCCTATTAATGCATCTTGTTCCTTAAGTTTCCACTGACCCTCTAATGAACAATTCTTATTTATAACACCTATGAATCAAGTCCTCTCTCTATGATGAGAAGGCGGGGCCCCAATTGCTTAAGACCTGAAATCAGTACTTAAAGGAACAACCTATCTTCTAACTTTAAATCGGGTAGGAGTGAATTCCATCTTGCAGGGCTATGTCCCCAGCTATTCATCTGGTCTTATTCCCAAAATGGGAAGCTTATTAAGCATTGTTGTTGGACTACTCTCACCGTTTCCAGATCAAAGGATAATTCCGAACAAACAGGAGTTCATAGCTAGCTCAAGATTAAGATCAAGTTAACCTAAGTTATGTAATAACTGAAATAGTCAGTTCTAACAGTAAATGGTCGTTATAAAGAAAAGTGACTATTTTCGTGGTTCAATCTATATGCAAACTCATTGTATAGGATGCCCCCACTCACATGTCTCAATATGAACGATCTGTGGATCATATCGTTTGTAGCACTTTACAACTCTTTGTAACAACTACAGAGTGGGCCAAATCCAATAGTGTTACTAGGATGAGATATCCAATTTCATCCCTATACTTATTAGACCATATAGGTTATATACTGTTAACTTTATCCTGTTTGTGTCACTATATAAAGTTACAGTATTCAGACTATAACCATGGATATGTTTATTAGATTTTCATAATAGAATTCAAAATCAACAATTTATTATTATTGGTAAATAGAATGTTTAACACGAACTGCGAGTTCTAGGACATTTCCAACAAAAGTCTCGCTATAATTCTTCTCATTTGTCTCGCTCTAGCTTGTCTCGCTCTTCCTAATGTCCATCTCACTGATCTCACTCTTGCAAAACTCGCTCTCACGTTATCTAGCTCTCACTATATCTTCTTCGTCCTCAATCCACGCAGAACACATCGAAACTCAAAATAAAAATAGATGTGACCGATTACGAAACGTCGAAACCCATAGAATGTGTTGGTTGATTCCAATCCAACGAAACCTAAATAGACACAATAGAACATGCACGACAAAGTTTAAATTCACTTACCCAAGAACTTTGATTGCGACAGCAGATAGACAATGATTTTGCAAAGCGAGATTGAGCGATCCTTCCACACAATAATTTTGAGCGACACCTTCTGGGACGACTGTTACGTTTGAAGAGAGGGAAGGATATTGTATAGGAGACAAAAGGAGGGGCAATTTTGTAATCTCATATCGTGATGATGTCAGCATAAGATTAGTTGACATTTAAAAAAAAATAGGTTCACAAGTACTAAGTAAGCAAACTACCTTTCTTTTTTACATGGGTCCAAATTTTAGGTCTATCGGCCCAAATTTTCCAAAAAATAGATACTTATTTAAGTTGTATGGAGAAAATTTTATTTTGACCATAAACTTATTAATTATCCATTAGTAGTATTAAAAACAGGAACAATAATGAGATGCAGCCACAACTACAGAAAATTTTTAATTGGTGGATCGACAGGCTACACAAAAATAAAAGCAAGCAGCAATCACATATAATATATATATATAAAAAGAAAAATAGTTTATGAAGATTTGCATTTGGTTGGGAACTGTGGAGTTGCAAGAGGAGCGTGATTACAGGTTATTTCACGTGGGAAAGATTAAGAGGCGGTTTTGATTTTTGTCTTATTGTGAAATTCCATTTTACTTTTTTAACATTTAATTATTAATCAACTTCCTGACATAAGATTTTGTTTGATTTGATTATTTGGGTTACGTGACACTAACATTATTGTTTTTTTATTATTTTAAAACAAAACAAAGTTTAAATATTGAATTATTGGAGCCATAGAAGCAAGATGTAGCATTTGGATTTTTAATTTCAGTTGAACCCACCAATGATGGCCCTCTGAGATTACCTAAAGATGCTATTACTGCACGTCAAACAATATTATTTATTATTTTAAAAATGTCCTTAAGGAAGGCTATCACTTGCACACCTAATCTTTAAATATCATACTTTATAAAACAATTTGGTGACAAACAAAGCTTTTTGTTGCTGAACTTAGTTTTGATTTATTACGTTGTTGTTTGGGAATAATTTTGTTTTTAAATTAAAATCACGTTCGATGATTTTGGAATTGCTTCTAAAAATTACTTTTTTAAACTATGTCCTTTCAGAAAAATTATTCCATCCATCTTTTATATATGTTTCAAAAATATTTTGAAGGTAATTTTTTTTTTTTTAGAATTTCGTATGATTTAAAAAAATAATTTTGTTTATAGAATTTGACTAAAGATTCAAATATCTATTTAAGAAAGATGAGAAAAAATCAACATTAAGAAACTAGGGGAAAAAAAATATAATTTTCAAAAATTAAGTAGTATCAAATGGGTCTTAACCTTTTTTTTTTTTTTTTGTGCTTTTAAAAAATTTTTGAGGCAAAAATGAAAAGAAAAATTATTTGTCACCAAATTCAAGTCTTTGGTCTTTGATTATTTATTTTTGACTTTTAATAATTAAGCTTATAAATACTATTTTGGTCCATAGATTTTTTTTATTTTGTTTTCTACGCTTTTACAGATGTTTTCAAAATCTAAACTCAATTTTGAAAACCAAAAAGAGCTGCTTTTTTCATCTAAAGTTGTTTATTTTCAAATTTTGAATAGGAATTAAAAATTTTCCTTAAGAAAATGAAAATCAATGTAGAAGTTTTCTAGAAAATAATCAATTTTAAAAAGGTAAATACATACCTAGTGCCCCTAAACAAATAAAAATTTTAAAAATAAAATTGGTAAATTATGTGGTCTTTTTTTATTTTTTATTTTTTATATAATGACATATATTAACCGAGACCAAACTAGATACAGAGAAGGTCTTCTAAGAGAAAATTCAATCGGAGAACCAATTATCCAAAAAAAGAAAAAAAAAAATCTTAAGATCCCTCACTTGGGGAAGAGGAGTTACAAAATAAATCTGGGAACTTTGATTTAAGGGGTGAGAAAAAGATTATACTCAATAATCTTGAGTCCAAACAATTCTTATTAAGGATTTTGATGATCTCTACAGAATCTGACTCAACCTCGAATGGGGATAAAGAATATGCAAATGTATCTCTTATGCATCTCATGCCTTGGAGAGCTTTGATTAGTCATTTCCTATAAATAAGCTTAAAACCTAGCGAAACAAAAGATCTCTAAGAGTCTTAAATGATTCAGCCAACAACTAGGAGTTTTCCAAACACTTGCAAGTCTCATGCCTCATTAATGACCTCACCTAACACTTTTTGTTGTCCCAGATGACTATGATCTTCACGTTCACAATCAAAAATCACTTAGATATAATAGTCAATAACAATTCAAGAGTTAGGGAAGGAAGTATGCTGAGGCTTGGAATTCATCAATCGTTTACCAAATGGCAGCTCAATTGTATAGACGAAGCACCAAGAACTAAATGATAGTTCAATTATATAAACGATTGGATAAAGCACTAGATGATCGTATAGACAACAGTTGACTAAAGCTAGACGATCGAGTAGACAACAGCTGAAGAGCTAAATGATCGTATAGACGATTAGACGCAGAGCTAAACGATGCGATAGGAATTACACGGTCGTGTAAACGATACTCTAGTAAATGTTAAACGATCGTAGAGTTAGAAAGAAAAGACACAAAAGTTTAAATGGTTCGGCCAAAGGCCTACGTCCACTGTGCAAATCGGGAGGTTCTCTTTGATTACTTCTTCAAAGTATTATCGAATGAATGTCTTGCTCTCTTGTTTTCTTATTCTTTCTTACATTCATCTCACGTTTGTTTTCCTTTATATATGCAGGCACTATAGTCAATGATAAAGCTCTAGTGGTTACAACATATAACATAAAGATGTCGACAATGGTTCAACTTCCTGCTACGATGTTCTTCTTGATTTCGAGTCTTTCTATAACAATCTCTACCTTTGTAAGCATCCAAAGTACCTTTCTCTCATTGCTATACTGAGCTGACTTGAGCTAATCTTTTTCAGGTAACTCAAACTCAAGAAGGTCCAAGCATCTGCCAAGCTTGTTTATGAAGGAAATCAAACTCGAGATTTCCATGAACAGCAGAAATAAGATCATTCCAAATTATAATCATGAATGAACATTACAAATTACAATCGTACAGAAACATGTGGTTATACAATTAATACATAAATTAAAACATGAACAACTACAAATGAACAAGGAGAAAACTCTACGAACATTTGTAGACTCGTCTCCACGCTCCTAGCTCACGAACGGTCGAACACAGCAACCTCGAATGCTTGAACAACACGACCGCAACTCTGATCGAACACTTCGCACTTGTCCTCAGCAACCGCCTCGGTCACGAACTCGTCAGCAACACAAACGGCCTCCACAGAACTTCGACGATATCGAGTTGAGTAAGACACCACCAAGAAGGTTACCTTGGTATTCTCGTTGTGAGAATCCAAAGGGTGGGCTCTGGTCGGACTTAGAATGAGGCAGACAAAGAAAGAAACACCGATCGTGTACACGATTGGGCAAGTGGGAGATGGTAGAGACCTATCGTATCGGTTGATGCCCAATCGTTTAGCTAAAGCTAAGCGATCGTCTAGCAAAAGCTAAGCGATCATTTAGCTCATCGTTTAGCTCAGTGTCTGTTGCCTACAAAACATTACACGATATTTTACTAAAACATGTTGTCGCTTAGTAAATCCGTATTTACTTAACAAGCGCCGTGAGTTTCTTATTGCCGAGAGAAAAAACTCAAAATCAATTTTTCCTTTTAGAAAAACCTTACTAAAATTAGGAAAAAAATTTTCCTTTTAACTCATAGCTACCGAGAAAATCCAATAACCACCCACTCCATTAGTTATTAAAGAAAAAGAATTAATTATTCAATAATTAATATTATTATAAATATAAATGATAACCAACTTATCATACTATATTTATAACCTATAGTTGTAATATTTCATTTTATCAAACATATAAACCTTAGTTCTTTTTCTATTCCATGGTACTTAATGTAAATCTCATTTACATCAATCCTCCAATAGATGTATCTCATAAATCAAACCGATTATATCATATATAATCAAAATACCTCTTGTCAATTTGAACATTTCAAATCAACACCAAGAACTGATCTCAATTGAATCCATTGAGCTACCAATGGAACCTCATGAGCCTGTAGCTTGAAGCTCATGGCACTTCATTAAAGACCGACAACTGAACCCTCCTTACCACAGATATATTATGTGTCCATCTTAACCAATCAGAAGTGCGACAACCCTTCACAGATCTCTCGTAAGTACAGCTTGGTCAAAAACCGTTATGCCTCTGTAGTTACATCTGTCTTTTTAAGTACCACTGATCCCTCTAATGAACATAAATCATAGTTATACTATGACTGAGTGGAAGAGAAGTTGTGGCCACTATGTTCAAGCCCCGGAATCAGCCCTTAAGGGAGCAATCTCTCTACTTATCACTGCTTCAGGAAAGAAGTGAATTCCATCTTGTGGATTGAGTTCCCAGCTCCCAGATCAGACAAGTCCCCAAAAAGATAGGCATGTTGAGATGGAAATCTAGTCACTCTCACCCATACTAATCAAAGGACCGCCCTCAAAGGTAGAAGTTCCCAAAACACTCAGGATTGAGGTCGTGTCACCTATGATTGTTTAGGTGAGATGCAAGTCTCTAGTATCAATTACGTTATATACAGAGTCTAGTCATCTCGTGATTCAGGTCTTATACAAATTCTTTGTATAGGACACCCTCGCTCGCACATCTCCAAATGAATGGTTAGTATCTACCATCTGTAGTAGTTTACAACACTTGCAAACATCTACAAAGCGGGTTGTATCCGTAGTGTCACCAAGATCAGGTATCCCACCTTAATCCTTATACTACATACCTGTTTAAGTTATCACTTAAGGCATGATCCACTTGTATATTACATATACATGCTTAAGTTCACATAAAACAATCAAGGAGCTTTGTTTATTGGATGTGAGTAAATGGCAGAATATAATAACACTTATTTTATTCATTAAACAATGTGTATCTTTACAAAACAACGAGACTCTGGGAGAATTAGGACACCAATCTCAATCAGTTTTGGTTAGCATATCAGCTGCATTGTCTGAGGTATGAAACTTTACTACCTCGACTTCCCCTTTCTCAATCTCTTGTGTGATGAAATGATATTTAATATCAATGTGCTTTGTTCTGTTGTGAAACTGTTGGTTTTTAGATAGGTAGATTTTTCTCTGGTTATCACAATAAATTCTGACCTTTGTTTGTGTTATGCCGAAATCGTTTAGTAAACCTTTCAACCACAAACCTTCCTTCCCAGTCTCAGACAATGCAATAAACTCGGTCTCTGTTGTGGAAAGGGCCACAACAGGCTGCAAACTTGCTTTCCAGCTTATCAAATTGTTCCCCCATAGGAAAACATAGCCTGATAGAGAACGTCTTCTGTCCAAATCCCCTGCATAATCTGCATCTAATAACCATATACTTCATCATTGGATGGCTCATTATGTCTATATAAGACTCTTGCATCCTTAGATGAACATAGATACCTCAATATCCACTTAACTACCTCTCAATGTCTTTTACCAGGGTTTGCCATATACCTACTGACCATACTTGTTGCATAGAACAGGTCTAGTCTTATAGAAGTCATAAGGTACATCAGTGATCCCACTACTTGGGAATAGGGAACAATCTTCATATGGTTTAAATGCTCTTTATCTGTGCTTTTTGGACTATTTGCTATTGAAAGCTTGAAATGAGGTGCAAGAGGACTGCTAACTGCTTTTGCACTCTCCATTGTGAACCTTTGTAGTATCTTGGAAAAATATTCAGACTGACTAACTAGCAATCTGCCTTGTTTTCTGTCCCTTTCAATCTTAATGCCTAGGATCCTCCTTGACTTCCCTAAGTCTTTCATATCAAACTCTCTCTTAAGAAGCATTTTAACTTGTTCAATTCTTCTTTGGAACTCTTGGCCAGCAGCATGTCATCTACATAAAGAAGTAGATAGATCGATTCCTTGAAGCTACTAGACTTTGTGTAAACATACCAATCATATGAGCTTCTCTTGTACCCCATCTTGGAGATCACTTCATCAAACCTCTCATACCAATATCTTGGTGACTGTTTGAGGCCATATATAGACTTATTCAACAAACACAGTAGGTCTTCTTTTCTACTTTTCACATAACCTTGAGGTTACCTCATATAAATTGTCTCACTCAACAACTCATGTAGAAAGGTTGCCTTTACATCTAATTGATCTAGCTCCAACTCCTTTTGCACAACTAAGGAAAGGAGCAGCCTAATGGAAGTATGCTTCACTATTGGAGAAAATACGTCAGTGTAGTCAATACCTTCCTTTTGAGTAACGCTTAGCAACCAACGTAGCCTTGAACCTAGACTTTTGCACACCTGGAATCTCTTCTTTAAATTTATAAATCCATTTGCATGAGATAGGTTTGTACCCTTTTGGCAAAGGTACTAGTCTCCACGTGTCATTTTGGTAGAGCGAGTTCATTTCATCATTCATTGCCTCAATCCACTGTCTAGTATTCGGGCTGTTTGTTGCTTTTTCAAAGTTGGTAGGTTCATTATTACTCAAAGAAATGGCAGCACCTAATGCTACATTAGCAAAGTCAGACTCTTGGTACCTAGTCGGTGGCACAATAGTTCTTCTCGGTCTATCCCTTGCTAATGAGTAATTATGTAAGTCTCCATGTGTCTCAACTTGTTCACTTGACACATGCTCACTGGTTTCAATAGCCTCATCACCTTCTAACTATAGATTTTGAGAGGAAGTAGAAGCTCCATGATCATTTTAAGGCTCCACCTCAAACCTTGTGCTACTAATCTTTGTCACTGTAGAATATGGTTATTCTGACATCATGAACATCTCATTTTCTTTAAAAAACCATATCTCTACTATTCACACATCTCTTTTCAACTGGATGCCACAACCTATAACCCTTTACTCCCTGTGTAAAGCCTAAGAACATACACTTTACAGCTCTTGGTTTCAACTTCCCTTGGCTTTGATGCACATAGCCTACACATCTAAACACTTTCAAGTGTTCCAACTTAGGTGGCTACCCTGTCCACCTCTCTTCAGAAGTCTTCAGCTCTATGGATTGATGTGGGCATCTATTAAGAGTGTATATTGTGTAGGAGACAGCTTTTGCCCAATATTTTTCAAGCAATAAGGCATTGGACAGTTGACATCTTACTTTTTCCAACACTGTTCTATTCAATCTTTCAACTACTCCATTTTGTTGAGGTGTGTACCTCATGGTTCTATGTCTTTCTATGTCATGCTCCCTGAAAAACAAGTTGAACTCCTCTCCATAAAACTCTAAACCATTATCAGTTCTCAAATGTTTAATTTGTTTAGAGGTATGCTTCTCAATCAAGGTCTTCCATTCTTTAAATCTACTAAACACTTCATCTTTGGATTTAAAAAGTAAACCCAAATCTTCCTTGAGTAATCATCTACAAATGAAAGAAAGTACCTTGCTCCACTTAGAGATGGAAAATGAGCTGGCCCCTACAAGTCTGAATGCACATATTCTAGGATTTTCTTTGAAGTGTGTTGTCCTTTGAGGAACTGTTATCTTATTGTTTTGCCTAATATGCAATGTTCATAGAATTTAAGGCTGTCTCCAACACCCCTTGGAAGAATCCCATATTTAGAGAGCACTTGCAGCTCCCTCACACTAATATGAGAAAGCCTTTTGTGCCACAACTCATCTTCTATGGGTTCTTCATCGGTTGTCAACAAGGCCGAGTGTGCCATTTGCACATCTTTAATGACATATAAACCATTCACCTTGGTTGCAACCAAAACTACTTTAGAATCCTTAATTATTTTAAAGGTGCCTCTCATACCCCTATACTCACAGCCTATGGCATCAAACATCCCCAAAGATAGGAGATTTCTCTTCAAAGTAGGAACATGCCTCACATTCCTAATCAATTTCACTGAACCATCCTGCATTTTCAATGACACAGACCCTATTCCAACAGCTCTGCAAATGTTATTGTTTTTCATATAGATCGGTCCACCATCCCACTTCTTGTAAGTGCAAAACTATCCCTTGGATGGTGTCATGTGGACTGAGCAGCCAGAATCTAACACCCAATCCTGAGTCTCCATAGTATTTTGGTCTCCACCTTCTTCAATAATAGCCAATGCATCTGAATAGACAAGGGAATTCTCCCCTACAGCAGCCTCGGTCTGTTTACCCCCCTTATTCTGTTGGTTCAATTTTTTTTTCAAGGCATAGCAGTTTTGTTTCATGTACCCCATTTTGTGATAAAAATGGCACTTTATCTTGGATTTATCACCATTGTTTTGTTTCCCCTTCCCGTTGTTCTTGTTCTTCTCCTTTGAGAACAAGTCTTCACCTCCTTGTTGATCCTTCTTACTCATTTGTAACTCAAGTTCTTTGACCCTCACAGTTGATATGATTGCTTCTGTGGTTATTCTTTCTGTACAGTACTTCATGGCTGTCTTGACATCTTTGAAAGATTCTGGTAGAGAATTTAGTAATATGAACATCTCATTCTCTTCTCAAATATTATTTTTTATTGATCTGAATTCAGAAGACAGTCTCTTGAACTCATTCAGATTATCCGTGAGGGACTTTGTTGCATCTATCTTGTAGGTAAAGTATCTTTCCCTCAAGAAAACTTTGTTGGGCAAGTCTTTGTTGAGATATATCTCCTTCAGTTTGTTCCACAAGGCATAGGTAGTAGGCTGGTCTACAATCTACCTCAAAACACTGTCTGTGACATTTAAGACAATGGTTCCATATACGTTTATCTCAATTGTCTCTTTGTCAGCCTTGAGAGAGTTTTAGGGTACTTTGCAGGGTCCATAATGGCCAAGAGAGCCTTCTGTTGTCCTAAGATTGCTTTAATCTTCTCTTTCCATAGTTCAAAGTCCGTCTAACCATCGAACTTCTTAATTTCATATATGGTAGTTGCCATTCTTGATCTTTAAGATTGATTATTCTGAATTGAAGTATACAAGAATTCAAATCTTGGAACTGTCTTGAACTATCCAAGATGACTATGATCTTCATGTCACAATCACAAATCACTCGGATATAACGGTCAATAACAATTCAAAAGTCAGGGGAGGTAGTATGTTGAGGCTCTGAATTCATCAGTTGTTTACCAAATGGCAGCTCAATCAAGTAGACGAACCACCAAGAACTAAACGATAGTTTGTAAGCGATTGGATGAAGTGCTAGACCATCGTGTAGACGACAGTTGTCTAGAGCTAGACAATCGTGTAGATGACAACTGAATAGCTAAACGATTGTATAGTCGATTGAACGCGGAGCTAAACAATCGAGTACACGATGCAATAAAAACTACACGATCGTGTAAATAATACTTTAGTAAATGCTAAACAATCGTAGAGCTAGAAAGAAAAGATACAAAAGTTTAAGTGGTTCAGCCAAAGGCATGCGTCCACTTTGCAAGTCGGGAGGTTCTCTTTTATTACTTCTTCAAAGTATTACAAAACGAATGTCTTGCACTCTCATTTTCTTATTCTCTCTTACATTAATCTCACATTCGTTTTCCTTTATATATGCAGGCGCTATAGTCAACAATGAAGCTCTAGTGATTACAACATACAACAGAAAGATGTCGACAACGGTTCAACTGCCTGTTGCGATGTTCTTTTTGATTTCAAGTCTTTCTGTGACACTTTCTCAACTTCAAAAGATGAAACTTGAAAATTTCTCTATATCTATATTTATAAAGGCAATTACGATAAGTCCAAAGTTGCCACCTGATAACAACTCTTATGCCCCCTTTTTCCAAATTCAACTTCTCGACCATAAACTTCAATAAGGAAGGGAAGAAAAAAATTCCACACAGAGGAAGAAAACTTGCAATACCATATGACGTTCTAGTATAAATACTTTTAGGATCTGTTCTTCTGGGTTGGTATCACGTTCTAATGATTTTTCAAGTGAAAATCTGCGCTCTATGAACTACCTTACTATCCCATAAGTACCTCAACAGGGGAATTTTCTAATTGGTTAGAGGGATGCCAACCCCTGATGGGCAAGATTCATAACAAGTGTTGGGATGGGATGGGATTGGTGTCCTAAATTCGTAGTTTGTAAACTTTGTATAAACAAATTGTTATTAATAAAATTATTATTATTTTATGAGCATATACTCAATTCAATAAACAAAAATTCTATGTTATTTTATGCAATTTAAACATGTATGTAGAGACATACAAGTGGATCATGTTTAAATAATAACCTAAACGGTCTGTAATAGATGGATAAGCGTAGGTACCTTATCTTAGTGACACTATGGATACGACCCACTTTGTAGATGTTACAGCTGTTGTAAAGTGCTACAAATGATCTGATCCTGATCATTCATGTAGAGACATGTGAGCGGGGTATCCTATACAAATAGTTTGTATAAGACCAAAACACGAAATGATTAATTTTATTATATAACGCCGTTAATAGTAGAGACTTACATTTCATTATAATGACCATAGGTAACATGACCTGAATCTTGATTGAGTTGTAAACTTCTGCCTATGAAAAAAGTCTTTTGATTTACATGAGAGAGAGTGGACAGATCGCCGACTCAATATGCCTATCATGTTGGGCATTTGTCTGATTGGGGAACGGGGATTTGTCTGATTGGGGAACTGGGAATACAGCTACACGAGATGGAACTCACTCCTTCCCTAATGTCGAGGAAGTAGATAAATTGCTCTCTTAAGGGCTAATTTTGGGGGCTTGAACAATGTTGTCACACCCTCTTTTGGCCGAAGAGAGATTTGGTCATAATTGAACTATGACTTACTGTTCATTTGAGGGATCAATGATACTTAAGGAGTTAGATGTAACTACAGGGGCAAAATGGTAATTTTGGCTCAACTGTACTTACGAGTAATTTGTGAAAGGTCATCATATTATTGTCTGGTTATATCCAATGGACACCGAAGTATATCTGTAGTGCGAAGAGTGCAGCTTCTGATCTTTAGTGGAGTGACCAACAATTAATGAATGTTGGATAATTTAATTAAAGAGTCATTGGAGCTTCAATCTACAGGTCCATAAGGTCCTCTTTATACCTCAACAGGGATAATTGAGAATTAATTTGGATTAATTTGAATTATTCAAATTAATTTAGGGAATTAATTATATATGATATAATTAATTAAATTAATTCTGTGTGATTTAATTAATATAATGTATTTGATATATTATTTTGAGAGGAAATAAATATTTGAATGTGATTCAAATATTAATTTTGTGGATGAGATTTATACAAATAAATTTAGTATAAATATGATTTATACTAAATACCATGTATTATTGAAAGAAATAAAACTATAGGTTATGTGTTATATTTGATATAACATATAGTATAATGTGTGTGTGTGAGAGGAATATGTGTGTGTGAGATAAAACAGTTATTATATAATTATATATTTTTTAAATAATTAAATTAATTTTTTTAAATTAATAAAGGAGGGAGTACCTTCCCCATATTTTTGTCTCTTGATAGAATGTGAAAATGGCAGGAAGTTTCGATGAAAGTGATCATCTTCTTCACAGAAGCCTACAGAGAAGGTCTCTGTGATTTTCACTCCCAACGTTTTTCTCTAGAAAAAAGACCCTCTCAAGAGTATACAGAGATTGACCTCTTGGTGGTGGCTATTTGGTTTTTTTGTGTTTTTGGAGATCGAAGTGTTTCTAACCGGAGAGAAGGAATTACATGAAGACCTTCTGGCTTCAAGGGTAAGTTTCAATTTTTCCCTACTTTTTTCCTTCCTTTTATATTAGATATATGGGTTAGTTAGTATTTTGTTTTAAATATTGTTAATTGGTTATTATTGTTGCTTGTTGTACTTGCCTATATAACGGCCTTTTGTGATTAATAAAGATAAGGAAGTTTATTTACTGCTGCTTAATATGGTATCAGAGCATTAATAAAATTCCCTCCAATTTTTTTTCGACCATTCATTTTCCCTCCAATTTTTTTTCGACCATTCATTTTCCCTCCAACTTTCTTTCTCCATGACCAGGAATGACGACCCGACATCCTTCGAAAACTCCAATTCCATGGAGAATGCTCGAGCTTCCCCTCCCTCTATTCTTGAACAATATCAGAACCCTTATTTTCTTCATCCCCTAGATAGTACCAGTCTTGTGTTCATTTCCAATCTTCTCACGGAATCAAACTACAACTCATGGAGTCAGGCGATGAAGATCGAGCTCACTGTCAAGAATAAACTCGGCTTCATCAATGTTGAAATCCCTCATCCTTCTGGTGAGTTACTTAGCTCTTGGATCATATGCAATGGTGTCGTAACTGCGTGGATTCTTAATTCTCTTTCCAAAGAGATCTCTACGAGCATCAATTTCTCTAACTCCGTGCAAGAAATTTGGGTTGATCCTCAAGAACGGTACCAGTGTAAGAATCGGCCAAGAGTTTTTCAACTTCGTCACGAAATTTCCAACCTCATTCAGAATCAAGATTCCGTCACCGCATACTATACAAAGTTAAAGATGTTGTGGAATGAACTGATATCCTACCGCCCTTCCTGCTCCTGTGGAAAATATACTTGCGGTAGCGTCAAGAACCTACAGACATACTTTCAGACGGAGTATGTTATGGCGTTTCTCATGGGATTAAATGACTCCTCTGCTTCTATTAGATCTCAGTTGTTGTTGATGGAACCAGAACCCTCTATCAATCGTGCCTTTTCCTTGGTACTACAAGAAATTGATCAGAAAGCCTTTTCTTCATCCCCTGGCATTGCCATGTCTTTATCCAAATCACCCACCACTGCAGTAGAATCAATCAATTCTAATGGCCATGTCGTAGGTATTTGCTCCCTCCCTGGTATATCTTCTAATCAGTGGATACTTGATTCTGGTGCATCAACTCACATTTGTTATAATAAAGCCTTATTCACTTCTTTAAGACCAATTAAACCAACAACTGTTTCCTTACCAAATCAGTCTTAGCTTTTTATTGAGTTTGTTGGGGATATCCAAGTCACTACAGATATCATGCTACAGAATGTATTATATATACCAGCTTTCTATTTCAACTTGATTTCCATAAGCTCTTTAACTTCTCATCTGCTAGTAATGGTCACTTTTTCCAGTGATTCTTGTCTAATTCAGGACAAGTACTCTTTGAAGTTGATTGGCAAGGTTAACAAATGGCATGGACTATATCTATTACAAGCTTCAGTTGATAGGTCTTTACATTCTTTCTCGCATTCTCCTCTACTTACAGAGCTTGTTTGTTCTTTCACTACTACATTTTCTGCATTTACTTGGCATAATCGTCTTGGACACCCATCCCACAAGCATCTTAGTTTCCTAAAAGATATTTTACATGTTGACTTGGATAGTACTTGTAATAAATGCTTAATCTTTCCTTTAAAGCCATAATAGACTTGTTGCTCATGCGTTTGATGTTATACATTGTGATGTTTGGGGCCCTTATAATGAACCTACTCATGATGGATATCATTATTTCTTAACAATAATTGATGATTAGTCTCGATATACTTGGGTTTTTCTGATGAGAAACAAGTCTGAAGCTATTAATATAGTAGCTCATTTCTTTCAACTGGTTGAGACTCAATATGGTCGTTTTATCAAAGTTTATCGGTCTGATAATGCACCAGAACTGGCTTTTACTGATTTTTTTTGCTTCTAAAGAAGTACTCCACCAATTTTCTTCTATTGAACATGTTGGGATTAGTGTCCTAATTCTCCTGGAGTCTCATTGTTTTATAAAGATACACATTGTTTAATGAATAAAATAAGTGTTATTTAATTCTGGCATTTACTCATATCCAATAAACAAAACTCCGTAGTTATCTTATGTGAACTTAAGCATGTATATGTGATATACAAGTGGATCATGCCTTAAGTGATAACCTAAATAGGTCTATAGCATAAGGATTAAGGTGGGATATCTGATCTTGGTGACCCTACGGATATGGCCCGCTTTGTAGAGGTTTGTAAGTGTTGTAAACTACTACAGATGGTTGATCCTGACCATTCATGTGGAGACGTACGAGCGAGGGTGTCCTATACAAAGAGTTTGTATAAGACCTGGACCACGAGATGATTAGACTTTGTATATAATGTCGTTGATACTAGAGATTTACATCTCACCTAAATGACCATAGGTGACACGACATCAATCCTGAGTGTTTTGGGAACTTCTGTCTTTGAGGGCGGTCCTTTGATTAGTATGGGTGAGAGTGGCCAGATTGCCAACTCAAAATGCCTACCTTTTTGGGGACTTGTCTGATCTGGGAGCTGGGAACTCAATCCAGTAGATGGAATTCACTCATTTCCCGAAGCAAGGATAAGTAAAGAGATTGCTCTCTTAAGGGCTGATTCCGAGGCTTAAACATAGTGGCCACAACTTCTCTTTGGAAGAGAAGACTCAGTCATAGTAGGACTATGATGTATGTTCATTAGAGGGATCATGATCCTTAAGGAGACAGATGTAACTACAGGGGCATAACGATTATTGGCCCAATTGTACTTACGAGCGATCTGTGAAGGGTTGTCGCACTGTTGATTGGTTAAGATGGACACATAATATATTTATGGTAAGAAGAGTTCAGTTGTCGGTCTTTAGTGGAGTGTCTGGCAGTTAACGGATGGTGGATCCCATGACTAAAGAGTTTAGTCAGTTATTCACGTACCGTTAGAGCTTCGAACTACAGGTTCATAAGGTCCCCTTGGTAGCTCAATGGATTCAGTTAAGGACCAGTTCTTGGTGTTGATTTGAAATGTTCAAATTGACAAGAGGTATTTTGATTATATATGATATAATTGGTTTGATATATGAGATAAATCTAGTGGAGGATTGATGTAAATGAGATTTACATTAAGTACCATGGAATAGAAAAAGAACTATGGTTTATATGTTTCATGAGATGAAATATTAAAACTATAGGTTATAAATATAGTACGATAAGTTGGTTATCATTTATATTTATAATAATATTAATTATTGGATAATTAGTTCTTTTTCTTTAAATAACCAATTGAGTGGGTAGTTATTGGATTCATGGTAACCGTGAGTTTACAAGGAAAGTGGTTTTCCTATTTTGAAAAGAGATGATTTACAAACGCTGAAAAGTTTTCTTAAAAAGTTTTTTTAGATTTCTCTCTCACGCAAAAGAAACTCACGTAGTCGTCACGTAAATACGGATGTACTAAATGACAGCTAGGGCGAGCTAAACGATCGTGCAGTGGCAAGCTAAACGATCGTACAGTATCTACCAAACGATCGCATAGTTTTGCTAGACGATCGTGTAGTGTCTGTAAGCGACAAACCAAGCTAAGCGGTGAGCTAAACGATCACATAGTTTTTGCTAGATGATCGTATAGCTTTATCTAAACGATTGAGCATCGACATATACGATAGGTCTCCGCCATCTCCCACTTGCCCAGTCGTGTACACGATCGGTGTTTCCTCCTTCGTCTGCCTCATACCAAGTCCAAACAGAGCCCACCCTTTGGATTCTCACACCGAGAATACCAAGGTAGCCTTGTTGGTGGTGTCGGACTCAATTCGACACCGTCGAGGTTTTTTGGAGGCCGTTCGTGCTATTGCTGAGGAGTTCGTGACCGAGGCGATCGCTGAGGACGAGCACGGTGTTCGTGCTGCAGTGTTGCGGTTGTGTAGATCGAGCGTTCTAGGTTGCTGTTGTTCGAGCGGTCGTGCACAAAGAAGCATAGAGACGCATCTGCAATTGTTCGTACAGTTTTTCCCTTTGTGCATTTGAGTTTTTCATGATGTAATTTCTGTATGAATGGTATAACTGCTTGTTTGAAGTCGACTGTAAATGTATTATTCATTCATGATTGTGATTTGGAATAATCGTTCTTTCGTTGCTCATAGAAATCTCGAATCAAATTTCCTTCAGAACGACCTCAACAGAATTCAGTAGTGGAAAGAAAACACCAACATTTGTTAAATGTAGCACGGTCTCTCTTGTTTCAATCTAGGTTGCCTATCATGTTTTGGGGAGAATGCATATTAACTGCCTCTTATTTTATCAAATGAACTCCATCTCATATTCTATCTTGGAAAACTCCTTTTTATCGATTGAACGATGAACATGTTGATTACCATTCACTACGTACTTTTGGTTGTCTTTGCTTTGCATCAACCTCGGGCCATTGTCTCTGATTTTTTGGGATATCTCACTGGTGTCAAAGGCTATTGTCTATATGACATTGAGAAGAAGCAGATCTTTATTTCAAGAGATGTTGTATTTCATGAAGACATATTCCCTTTTCATCAAATCAGCTCTCAAGATGAGGTACTTGACCCTTTTCCTGATTTAGTACTACCACTGCCGCTTGCTTTTTCAGGAGATCTATCTAGTTGTGCAACGCCTTCACCATCTGCTAGTCTTAACCCTCCAGAGGATATTTTGCCACCTGCTCCCAATGAGCTGCACACTGTCACTTCACATGAAGCACCTGCTTCTGTTGAACTTCCTTATGAACCTACTGATGTCGCGGCTACCATTCTGCCTAGTCCTCCCCATATTGGTAGTGCCCATCAGTCTCATCATCCTCGTCGCTCTACAAGGACTATTAAACCGCCTTCATATCTCCGGGACTACCATTGCAACCTTCCTATTGCAAAAACAACCTCAGCAGACACATACTAAATTTCCCTTACAAGTTGCTTTGTCCTATGACAGATTGCACCCTACTTGCAAACTATTTGCACTCAATGTCTCAGCCACATATGAACAACTATTTTATCATCAGGTTGTCCCTCATGAGCATTGGCGCCAAGCTATGCAAGATGAACTCTTAGCGATGGAGACCAACAAGACTTGGTATGTTGTACCCTTACCTCGAGGACAACATTCTATTGGCTGCAAATGGATATACAAAATCAAGTATCGTGCATATGGAAACATTGACCACTATAAGGCATGCTTGGTAGCCAAGGGATACACACAGCAAGAGGGCCTTTATTACATTGAGACGTTTTCCCCTGTTGCTAAGCTATTTACTGTCAAAGTCCTCCTTACTTTTGCAGTCTCAAAAGGTTGGTCCCTACTTCAACTAGATGTTAATAATGCTTTCTTACATGGTGATCTAATTGAGGAAGTATACATGGATTTACCCTTGGGTTACAAGCACAATGTTGTCCACAAACAAGGGGAGGACTCAAACAAGCATCAATACAATGGTTTGACAAATTCTCAAAAGCCCTCATTTGTTTGGGTTTTTCTCAGCCAAAATCAGATTACTCTCTGTTTACTCGAGGTTCTAAGGAGTCTTTCATTGCCTTGCTCGTTTATGTCGATGACATAGTCATCACTGGTGCTTCCTTACCTATGCTACATGAGTTAAAAGATCACCTTCACAAGGCCTTCAAGCTAAAATACCTGGGTTCCCTTCGGTAATTTTTGGGACTTAAAATTGCAAGGTCATTGCAAGGCATTCTTCTGTCCCAACGAAATTATACTTTACAGCTTTTGGAAGATCATGGTTTATTGGCTTGTAAGTCGGCTCCTATGCCTCTTGATCTTCACTTGAGGTTGACTGCTGAAGTTGGTACTCTTCTCACTGATGCAACAATGTATCAAAGGCTCATTGGGCGACTATTATATTTGATCATATCTCGTCCCGACATAGCATTTGTTGTTCACAAGCTCAGTCAATTCATTGCTCAACCACGGCAACCTCATCTTGATGCTATCATAACTTTGTTGAGATGTTTGAAGGCTTCTCCCGGACAAGGAATTTTGTTGTGGTCTGTCCATTTATTTCAGTTGAAGCCATATTCTGATGTTGATTGGGGCTATTGTCCTGATTTAAGGAATTCCATATCTGGTTTTTGCATATTCTTAGGAGAATCCATCATCAGTTGGAAGGCCAAAAAGTAGTCTACTGTCTCCCGGTCCTCTACCGAGCATTAGCAGCTACTACAAGTGAGTTATTATGGATTACTCAACTTCTCCACGAACTTTTTGTACCTATTGTTCACCCTTCCTTAATATACTGTGATAATGTAACTGCTGTCTATATTGTCGAAAATCCAGTTTTTCATGAAAGGACAAAGCACATTGAAATTGATTGTCATTTTATCCAAGATCACATCATTCGTGGAACTGTCAAACTTCTTCCAATCCGAACTCACTTGCAGCTTGCTGATATGTTTACTAAATTCTTACCAACATCTTCGTTTTCTCCATTAATGTCCAAGATGGGCGTTCTTGACATCACTCTACCATCTTGAGGGGGAATATTAGATATATGGGTTAGTTAGCATTTTGTTACAAATATTGTTAATTGGTTATTATTGTTGCTTGTTGTACTTGCGTATATAAAGGTCTTTTTGTGATTAATAAAGATAAACAAGTTTATTTACTGTTGCTTAATATTTTAGCATGTCATAAAAATAATTTATGCATAATTGTTCTATAAATTTATGATTTCGTGAAAATTGTAAAATTGGGATGATCCGAGTTCCATTATGAAACTTCATCATTCCTTCAACAAAATGATAAGCACTTTTGGAAGAAAAAAGACGTTTTCAGTCCAAGCTTGAGAAGATCGTCTGCATCTGAGGGTAGAGAAAATGTGTATGATGATATCTTCCATTCGTTCGCCATTAGCACCCATGAGATCCATCACCTTCATGTCTTTCCAATCAGCTTTAAAGACAAATGGAACATGGGACCTTCCTTCATAATCCAGGGATATTTGTCCATAATAATTCTCATATCGTTGCCAACTTTTCTCCTGAAGACTGTGAGGAAAATGTCCCTACCCCACATGTTACTCTTACTAAGTAATCCAGTGAAGCTTTACTCTTACTAAGCTTTTTGCCATCTAATCCACAACATATATTGGGGGTTAGTTTAAAGTAGCTCAAGAAGACAGACCCAAATAGTTTACAAAATTAGATGTCTTTGGAGACCTCCCACATCGATTCAATTGAAGAATGATGATAGACTCCAAGATTATAAAAGAAGTTCATGCCCTTGGTTTCAACTCGTTTCAATTAGAAATACTTTAAGCTTAACGTGCCAACTCTAATTAATATCTAATTAAATCTCACAACTTCTCGACAGTACTTGCAAAAGGGTTTTTTTAATATAAAAACGTGACGTATGGTCGTGCAAATTTAAATTGCAATAATAATAATAATTTAGTAAAATCAAAGAGGATTGAATTTGTCCAAATACCCAAAGTGGAGAGCTCTGGTGATTTCATTGTCAAGAAGCACTAAATAATTTTAGCAACAAAATTATACAAATCCAAATGACATAATAATATCTTCCAAAAAAAAAAAAAAAAAAAAAAAAGAAACACTTTCCCTCCAACTATATAGTTTAGAAATGTCTCTCATGCTGCCACATAATGCTAACTATTATTAGCACATCAACATTCTAAAATAGTGCCCATCACACATCAAAATTATTTCAAATCATTCCTTTTTTTTTTTTTTCTTTTCTAAATATTATCTCGCCATTCTTTGTTGCTATTTCTAAAAGCAATGTTGCTTTCTCTCTCTCTCATTACACTTGTTTCTTCAATTGTTTTATAGAATATTTAAAAAAAAAAAAACAAATGAATTTACTTTTGGGTGACTTGTAATCATTATTGTGCTACAACTATTTGTACATTATGAGACAAAGTGTTGAATAAACTAATTACAGTGTCATTCCTATGCTTGTAAACACATATGCTTTTTATCTAATTAATGGTTGGTTGATTTTTTTTTTAAACAAATGTCATTCAACTTTTAATTAATGGTGGCAATGATAAATATTTGGTGATCTTTTTAAATTTCACAAGACTACATAAAACCTAAATATTTAAATCTAGTCTTTGAACTTTTGAAATCTTTTTCCTAATAACTAAACTTTTTAAAAAATAATAATAATAATTCTAATGCCTATTATGCTATCATTCTATTTTCCAATGTAATATCCTATGTGACATTACTATATATCCACATAGCATACTTATAAGGTGCATATCTATGTACCTTACATAATTGACAACATATTAATAGGAAAGAATCAAAGTTAACTTTTTTAATATGAACCTAAATATAAAATACTTTTGAAAACAAAATAGAATAAACTTAATTTAGGTTTAGAAATACCTTTAGAATTTAATTGTGGCATTTGAATAGAGGAGGATACATGAAAAAAAAAAAAAAGAAACTACATCTAAATGAAAGGAACTCTATTGATATACAAGTGTTGTAAGGAAGACTTTATAAAATTGATAGTTTCGACTTATATTAACAAGTGGACATTTCTGCTTTTGGTCAATCATTGAGTCCTCTCTAAAAACCTTCTCATGCCGAATTAGCAGCTCTTGCCCACAGCCTTCCAATGGCACTCAAGTTTAGATTTAAAGATCTCATCATTGAATCAAATTATTCAGTGGCAATTAGGTTCGTCAATCACAAACACAGTTTAAAAAATGATGTTAGTGTGTGGATTGATAATACTCACTCATCGCTTGTAAATTTCTCTTCATATATCTTCAATCATGCGCCTAAGTGTTGTAACTCTATATCATATTCTCTTCATCAATAAAAAATTTTTAGCGCCTATTATTTCAAAAAAAGAATGGACATTTCTTATCGATAGCTCAATTATATAGGAATTCCAAAGCTAAACATATTTGACTTTAGCAATCATATAATCTTGGTAGGAAAAGGTGAGTAAGAACAAGTATATTAAAAGGACTTGTGTTGATATATTTGGTCAATCTTTACTCTACAAGTTGTTTCAGACAAGTAAGGTGACATGTTCAAGTCAAATAGGATGCAAGGAAATGGTGAGATTGCGTGTCAAATCAAATTTTGAATCTCGGTCTAAATTTATTTACAAATTTAATTTTAGATTTAACATATCATTTTTATCTGTGTAGTTAGAGATTTGTTGTACGCTTGCATGTAATAATGTTCAAATTTAGTCTACTACTAGTTTCAAACTGTTAGTAATTTTTATTAGTTGTTTGTGAATTTTGAAAAGATATTGACATTGTGTCTTTTCTTAAATGAAAACTATAACTATTATTTTACTAAGCTCGATAAAATTTAACTTTTTTAGGAATAAAAGTTTAAGTTTAAAATTACAAGAAAAAAAACTAGGAAGTAAAAAGGCAGGAAAAAAGAAAAAGTAGAAGAACACCCTGGAAAGTTGGTACGGCAAATGGGAGCGACAATTTTGGCTGTCTTAATGTCTTATGTCTATGTAACTGAGTGTGACACATATCAACCCTTCAAAAGCTCCATAATTACAAAAATACCCTTGCATATAAACCACAACCAAACATCTAAATTTATTCATTTAAGATTGTTTAACACGAGTCAAAGTGAACTAAGACCTATTGTATGTGTTTAATATTAAGGTGTCTACTTTTATAGAGTTCTAAATTTTTTTAAAATATATATAAAATTATATAAAATACTCCTAAACTTTCAGATAAATTTCAATTATGGCTATAGGTTTTATAGAAGTTACAACTTAGTTCTCCAAAATACAATTGGAGAATTTTCTTGTTAAAATAAAATAAATAATGAATAAATAGCTAATATGTGAAAATCAGAAAGTATACATAACATCAGTTTAATGTGTATAAATTTATAATGTAAATAATTGCTTAACAATATTTTTTGGCAAGAAATTAAATCTCAACAACAAATTTCATCTTTTTATACAATAGGTGGTAAATAATATCATGTATACATGTCATGCTAAATTTCATTTAAAAGAAAAATCTAAACAAATATTTAAAAAAAACTAAAATTAATGATAATTATTTTAAATTGTAAAATTATTAAAGATATTTTTAATTATAATAAAATTTTACTTACTATCAATAATAGTGACAATAAATCTAAATAAATATCCATGATAGATACCGATAGATTTATATTATTATAGATTATAAAATTTTATTATATTTATAAATAAATTTCCTATTTTACTATATTTCATAAATAATATTGTTTATTTTTTTGAATAAAGGAAAGTAAAAGAAAGGCAAGGTTGAAAAATGAAAAGTTTAGAATATGTGGGCGTGGGGCCCACCGAAAGGAATGGTGGGTCAGTTTCCATTGATTTTGGGGCGTTGTATTGATTTTTATATTTTGTATGGGTGTTAAAAAATATATATATATAATTTGGTGGGTGGATATTTAACTTTCTGTATGATAATATAAATATTTATGAAATGTAAATATAAAGTAATGCTTGAAATTATCTAAGAAAAGAAAAAAAGTATGTTGAAATTGATGTGTATAGTATAGGGATTAGGAATAGGAATAATGAGAATGGATTTTTGGTTTGACAAAAGATTCGGCGGTTTTTTTAATTATTTTTTTTATAAGAAAAAACAAACGCTGTCCTTGTCTTTCATTTTGATTTTGCCACATCCTTTGTTTTTTCCTTTTTGTGGGTCCCACTACTTAAAAAAAACATTTTTAAGAGTGGGATCCAATTTTACAATTTTTTATTTTTTAATTTAAATTTATTTATTTAAATATTATTAATGAAGTTGGTTTAGTTGGTGCGCTTTTGTTGTGGTATCCCAACATTTTGGATGCTCATTCCCTAAGTAATTTCATCTCAACCGTCCGATCTCCTCCTTTTTCTCTCTCGTGATTGTCATGATAAATGTACTACTAATTAAACATTTAAATTAAACCTAATTCTTTAAACCTTAAAACAAAGTTAATTCAATCCATTTAAATTAAACATTCATAATTCTTTAGTCCTAAAAGTTATTTAGATAGATTTTATCAAATTATAAAAATTATTTATTGATTTTTTTAAATTATAGACATTAATTTTTATTTTTAAATTTATGAACTAAATTTTAATATTCTCCAAATTACTCGGACAAAATTTATAATTGAATCCATCTTTTTTATTATTATAATAATGTGTTATGTTTTTTTTTTTTTTTTTTTGGTATATAAAGAATTTGAAAGTCATTTTTAAATAAACCTTTTTTTCAGATCTTTATTATATGAAAATAGAAATTGATTCTATTTATAAATTAAGTAATTTTAAATGAAGGTAGAATCTTTTGACAACTTGTTTAATGATAAAATAATGGATTGTTATTTGTAATATAGTGATGTAAGTTGATGTTAATAAAGTTGTATAAGGGTTAAAAAATTGAACTTCCAACTTAGGATCACTTTAAAGAAAAAAAAATATGAATTTAAAAATAAAAGACATCATTTTCCCTAATATATATTTATTCAAAGAAATAATTTATTTTTTCTTTGAAAATGTATATATATTTCAAATAAATTAGTAATGTTATATATAAAGATATGGTGTTTTGGTTGTTTGGTGATGTGTACTAATTTATGATAATTGGCCCACCTAGCAAATGGCAAGTCAATCAAAAAATGGGGACCTCTCCTAATATTTGAATGGTAATGTTACATTCCAATGCCCACAATTAGGGTCACACATTAATATTTGTCACAAAAAGTGTACATAACTAACTAATGATTATTTTTAGCTAAGCCTTTGAAAATATACAACAAATCTTTGATTTTCACATGGGTGTGGAAGCCTATTAACAAGCTATTCTTCCAAATATGCTATCGTTGTCTACTATTTTTTTCTCTTCGTTTATTTTTAGTTTTTTTAGTGCAAGAGGATTCGAACGTTCCTAACACACATTGTATATCGATTAAGCTATATTCGTTTTGGTTATTTCTTCTACCTAAATCAACCCTTCATTAACATTACCTCAATATATGAAAAAATCTCATCCATGTTTGTTTTCATTATAAAGTCAAGTAAACCTTAGAGGCCATAAAGTATATAATAATCAAGGAATGAGCTAACTAGCTTGATTGCATAGATATGAAATTTAGGGTTGCTTTTATGTAGCTTTTTTTTTTCATATAGATGAAAAATTATCATGTTACGTATGTATTCAAATAAATAGTTTTTTTTTTAAATAATAATAGTAAATAGAATAATTGACATTACAAAGGTAGTAATGTGACAAGCTTAATGCTTATGATAAGAACTACTAATTTATCATATTGACTTCCATTTTGAATGTTTTTTTTTTCTAAGGAAGAAAATATGGAATTCTTTAAAGCTTTGAATTGTTGAGATATAGCTAGCTTGTTAGTCAAGTAATAGATGATTGGTAAAAGAATTATAAAACTTAATTTAAAATTATTTTTTGTTAGTTTGTTATAGAGTAAAGTTTCTACAATTGACCTTTGTAAGATTCTTTATATATATAATATTAAATAGAGATTTATTAAATTTCAAATTCATAGGCGAAAACATTGACTTAAAGTTGGGCAAACCCTCCAACCTAGTTTTTTAAAATTATTGCAATAAAGTTGCTTTAAATAATAATTTGCAAACATAATAAAGAAGCTTTTATATTCAATATTGTATGAAACTTTTAAATTGGTTTGTTTTTCTTTTATTTTGAATACTAAAGAGTTATTAGAAATCAGTTTTGGTATTTAATTCAATTTTTTCTTATTGAATAATTTATTCTTCCCTCCACGCCTATTTACTTTTCAATTTTTAATAACAATTTTTTTTTAACTTTTATCAAATAATTTAAATGGAAATAAATTTTATTTTAATTTAAAACATATAAAATTTTAAAATAATTATCTTAAAGTAATATTGATATAAAATATCAATATATAATTAAAATAACATGTCTAGTTAAGTCATCATAGCTAAATCATAACAATTTGATATTAATTTTTATCAAACACCTCAATATATGCTTTTTTTAGTTTAAAATGGAAATTTTTCACACATTACTTTTCCTTCATGTCACACTTGATTTTTCTCAAATCACTGCTACCCGCAATTATTTTGAAAGTTACTGCAATCTCAAACTAAAATTTAGTATATTTTATTTAATTATGACATATACATCTCCATTAAAGTAATCATAATTAAACAGTAATTGACCTATATTCATTACCTTGGGGTCAAAATTAAAATCTTTATGTCCCACTTATTGTACTAAAAGACACACATCTTTGATAAAGACGAGGTTTTGAATTTCCCTCCCTACACTTTATTAAACTCAAAAACTAGAAAATAAAAATAGACCATTTTATTGGATCTCTCTATTTCATTCCAAAATTGGCACTCAAATTTTCTTATCTAAAAATTGATATTATTTATATAAATACCAAGAGAAAGTCGTGAGAAGAAATCGTAGTCGTGAGAAGAAATCGTTTCTCCAAAGCATAATGGGCATCATCGGGAGTCAATAAAAACTCCCGAATATTGTATAAAACCAATGATTAGTTGGTCATGGTTCATATTTTGTCAGGTTCAAATTTATCTGAAAAAATTTTAAAAAGGTTCATTACGATTGTAGCATTGTTATTTTTAAGAATTAAAACATTAGAACCTTTCCAAGGAGAAAAAGATACAAAACAGTTAAAATGCATATGGTAAATGGACAAAACTCTCACAAATATTCTCAATTCTTATTCCCTAGTACCAACATCCATAAGGACATTGGTGGGCTTTTACAACATTATCAAATTTTATGTTAAAAAAAGTGTTGAGTTTCATGCAGAAAAAGAAAACAATGTCAAATATAACAATCAAACTCCAAATATTAATAGATATAGTACAAATGAAGAATTTAGGGATATCGCAAAAGTTAGATTGAACTCTCAAAATAATTCAAAATCTATAAAGATGGTATTTTATGTTATCATTATATAACTATTATTTTACAATATCACATAATTAATTATATTTATATTGTACGTATTTATCTTTTTTTCATGTAGTTTTGTAATTTTAAATTTTAAATTCAAAATTTGAGTACATTAAATATATGAAAATATTATTTTTAAAATTTTTACTATTTAAATCATATCATTCGAAAACAGTTTTTATAAATATATACAAATATTCGTTAAATCCATTTGATTCAATTAATCTAAAAACACGAAAGATCATTTCCAATTTGCATACCAAGTAAGTACTATCATATCAAAGTTTTTCATTTCTTTTTCTTTTTTGAGAGCTATGATATCAAAGTTAGATAGGAAAGAAAAGATGGAATCAAAACTTATATATTGCTTTTCATTTTGAGACATAGATGTCCCATCATTGATTATTTGAGTAGTTTATGACATTAGTCACACCAAGCATGTAGCAAGTTCCCTTGTATGTAGGTTTCTTTTAATGTGCAATAGTTTATTCAATGCCCTTTCTTTAGGATACATTTCTCATCCAAAATGGAAATTTTAATTTTTTTTTAAAAAAAAGATAAAGGTAACTTTGATTTTTATAATATATGTATTTATAAACACTATGAAGTTTAATTATATTGGTTCATTTGAAGGATATTTGTTTATTGACAAATGTCTATCTTCACAATATCTAAATTCAGTACGTTTATCATCATTTTGTTTATTAATACTCTATTAATGTGTAAATTTCAATAGTGAATGCTGTTAGAGTTTGTAGAGTTAGTGAACGAAACATTGAATTGAATTAATAACATAACTCAAGTCAAGTCAATGTCCCAAGCACCCTTAATCTACATTTATTAATCATCGATGATTATCAATTGAAAGACATCCATAAGTGAAGATGTTTATTAGTGATTTATAAGGGTAAAAAATAAATTACGAAAACATGTCTAAATACGCACAGAAAGAATTGCTTCTATATTTACAAATATGAGAATGTGAATGACCACCTATTAAAGTTCCTCTTTTTTTTTCTGACTCATACCAAAAAAAAAAAAAAAAAAACATATTAGTGATTGTTTCTTATCTAAGATTTATAGATTATTTATTTAGCATATGGTTTCAAATATCAAACTTTAACTTTCAAGATGTGGATACACACAATAGTTACATAAGAAAATGAAGAAATTACATCATATTAAATTAGTTTTACATTATTGTAAATTATGTAGTAATAATATATTTAAAATGAAAAGTTGTGGGTAAAAGGGGTATCTTTGGATGTCAGAAAAGATATAAACTTCAGCAATAGTCTAGAGGACAAAATGGTCATATTTCTGGGGATTCTTTTAATTGATTCTGTAATGAAAATGGGTCCCCCTCCCTACCAAAATGAAAAACAATGTGTCTTTCTTTTCCCCAATCCCTTTCAAGATCACCTAAGGTTAGAGAAAGGAGCATTCATGTAACACAGAGATCTTCAACTTTGTTGCATTGTTGAGTACTACAATCTCTGCCTTTCCTTTTCTTTCTTGTTTTCTTTTCCTTCTTTATTTACCTTGTTGCTACCATAATAATTCCTTTTCCTTTTGGGGTATTTGGCTCATTAACTTCATAAGTTAATGTTAAATAACTCCATTAAACACTATTAAATCTTGCATATTTATCGAAAGACTTCTTCTCTCCTTTTTCTATTTTGCACATTTGTCAAAAAACTTTTTATAATGCTACACTTCAAACACAGCCTTTCTAAGTTCAACATATTAACTTCAGACTTCACAACTCAATTCAATACCCCAAATACCCCCTTTACTATTATTATTATTATTATTGTTACAATTTAAATATGATGAAATACTCTCTGTTTTCCAACTCTTACTTATTTATTGTTATAATTCTT
>NC_143489.1:61181401-61212204 GCF_027475165.1 Benincasa hispida
ATCTATCCATAAAAGGCTTAAAAACTCTATGGTTTAATCCCTTTACAGCCAATTCAACACCCATCTTTATCGTTTGATCAATCCATTTTCTCAACATTAAAAAAAGGAGTTAAACTATGCCAATTCAACTGAACTTTGGATTCCATTTTTACCCTTAAAACTTTTTAAATCATTTCAAGAAGTACAGATTAGTCGTAAAAAATTACTCAATTTCAACTATATAGAAGGTTAAAATTGTTGTGAACATTCTTATCAATTGAGAAATCTTCTTGACATCATCTACAAGAAAAAATAAATTGGGGTCCAGTCCATACCATACTGGACAAAGATAGGTGTAGCTCAAGCAACACCTGAATATTTCACTCATCTATAATATCATTAACAAAATTCACTTTTTACCCAACAACGATCATATTAATTTACGTGAGTAATATAATTGTAACTGACATTTCAATTTGTTTAGTTATACAAAATTTCCGTTCATCGTTAAACTCTTGGAAAGTATTTTTTAAGAATAATTTCAAAGTTCAAAATTTTGGAATATGAAAATTTAAGAGAGAAAAACAAAACAAAAAGATAAATCATAAGACAAGAATTTACCTTGTTGGAGAAAAAGACACGGTCGTAAGTATAGCGATGAGCAGGATAAACCCAAGAGTTGCAAACAAAATGAACAGAGCCATAGCCAGGAACATCATGCAATGTTACTGCCTTCAAGTAAAATTGGTTAGGATGATGGTTTCTAATGATAAAAGCTCCTGGTACTCCCAT
The DNA here is from genome assembly GCF_027475165.1 of Benincasa hispida. NCBI lineage: Eukaryota > Viridiplantae > Streptophyta > Magnoliopsida > Cucurbitales > Cucurbitaceae > Benincasa > Benincasa hispida. The sequence goes on from NC_143489.1 coordinate 61,182,173, forward strand.
TCTCTCTTCCCATTCAAAGAGAACTGTCAACTCAATCTCGTCCGCCGTCAATGACGGCTTCACCGTCGATATCCACTGCTCCAAATTCGCCGCCTTCCCTACCTTCGCCGTTTTTAATCCATCTATTACATCGTCAAATCACAAATCAACTCAAAAGTTTAATTACCACCAAACTTGAACCTATAAATTTGAGATGAAAGGTTATAGTAATAAATGAGGAAATTGAACGGTGTTACGGTAACAAAAACTAGAATATTACTAGTTCTTATACAATAATTAAACTTAGAAGCGCAAGTTGTTCGGTTAGAATAAAACTTCTTAATCTTTAATGCAATGATTTCTTTTCCTTCTTATTTTTTTTAGTTAATAAGGATCGAGAGATTCAAATATCTGACTTCGACAGAAGAATTCAAATCTTTCATCTCTAGATAGAAAGTATATGGCATAATCAATTGAGCTATACTCAAGGATAATAAACAGATGAGGTTAGGAAAAAAATCGACAAAAAGTGTATGTTTCTTTAATGCAATCATTTTGCTCTCTCTCCCTCTTTCTTTTTTCCTTTTGTCCAAGGTAGAGAAATTTAAATCTCGACCCTCTTGGTTAAACATATTGTCCGAACTATTTTTTTAGTTCAATAAGAGATCTCGATCGAAAGTATATGGTCATTGTCTTATCCAGTTGAGCACAAGTTAATAGGAGAGTAAAATCTCCCACAGTTTAACTTCAATACCATGTTAAATCATTAACTGAAAAGCTAAAACTGACGAACCTGACTGGGGAGGATTCGAGCTGATGAGTTGAATGGTGACGCCTTTTCCGAAGAATTCATGAACTCGATCGAGAATCGAAGCCTTAACATCTTTGAAGTCAAGGACACACTTTTTCATAATAACCACCGTGCCTCGAATTCTCTTCTGGTCACCGTCGCCGCCATCGCCGTAGCCGAACTTCAACGGACTGCCAGAGAAAAACGCCTCCAGCAGCTTCTGAAGCATCTCCATACCAGGACAAATTCCCATTTCTCAGAAAAATCAACAGAAACAGAGCAAAGAAGAAAGAATGAAAAAGGTTGCAAAAATGGCAGCCTATTACAGCTCTTTATCTTCTTCCACAAGAAAGAAGAAAAGGAAGAAAGGGTTAGAGAGAAAAGAAGTAAAAAAAGAAAAAATGTAGTTTAGGAGAAAGATTTGTAGCTACTGAATTGATCTGAAGGTCTCTGCCATCGCATTTAACAGAACAGCCGAACAGGGCCATTCTGGAACCATTTTATTATTTTTATTATTCTTTCATCTCTTTCTTTTTTATTTACGTATTTATTTAATATCATCTGTATTCTCAACGAGATAGTACTTATCTTTGTATAACTTACTCAATTACCCGATCATAATTTGACTTGTGTTAAATTCTTTTTATTTTTTTTAAATATTTTAATGATTTTTTATATGAATGGTGAGAGTGAAATGTATAAAGATGGGCAACCCGGGATGCACTCAAGTATTAACTTTAGTTTGTTTTGTTATAACTTTAATCTCGAGATTAATTTGATCGGAATTGGAATAATAAGTTCAAATTGTAAAAACCACCCTAAAGTATAATAATAGTCGCAATTACACGTACCCATAAACTTTTAATTATAATGAGTCATCGAACTTATACAAGTATTACAATTGGATGCTCAAACTTACATAATTGTAGAAATTGTAATACCTATAAAAGTTTGTTGGTTCAATATTTATCATTTAAGAATTTAATTTCTATAACTATGAAAAGTTTGAGGGTCAAATATTAACAGTTTCATAAGAATAAGAGATCAATTGCTTGAGAGTATAATTGTAACTGTCATAGATTTGTGTGATTTTTACGATTTACTCTAATAATAATTATGATGTAAAAAAATACAATATATTAAATATATTCCCAAGATACTAATAGAAAATGAAAAAATAAAAAACAAACTGACCGCACGAACTGAATTCAATATTAATGGAAAGTATTTAAACTAATATTAAATAAGTTCCAGGTCAAAATGATATCTAAACTGTTTCGATCCGAGTTGCATTGGGCCCGGCCAAAAAGCAACACCCTTAAGGATTGAGATGCTCGAAAAACGGGAATGAAAAATGGAAAGGAAGAAGAGGTCGAGATAGAAAATCTATGAAGAATGAAAATGAGAGTGAAGGTTGATGAAAGGGCACGTGCATTTTATAATCTTAGAAGGTCAATTGCTATGCAAAACTAACGGAGAGAGAGGTGCATAGAGCCATAGAATGTGCGCGTAAGACGCGGACGAATAACTGGATTATGGAGGCGAGCGGAAGACTGGGACCTTTTCTTTTATTTATTTTAAAATAATAAAAGAATAATTAATTAAATAATATAATAATAATTTTTTAATAAAAAATAATCACACACATGTCGCGCTACGCCTGAACGAACAACGACGCACGTGTGTGGGATGTCCATTGTACCCACATTTGTCTATCTCCTCACTCCCTCTAAAATATGGGCACCCCTTAGAGCCCAAACCCATAGCCTAAGGTAGGAGTATAAGAAGGATACTCCTCTTTAAAAAATAAGCAATCTGGGATTCTTACCAAATGTCTTTTTTCCTTTTTTTTTTAAAAAAAAAAAAAACTTGAATTTTCACCAACAATCCCCCATTTGAAAATTTAAAAACATAAGAAAAACATTTTTTATCGAGCAATATCAGTCTATACAATAATGTGCATAAGCATAGGTGTCTTACGACTTGAACCTTTACATAGTGTAGATGATTCAGAATATACTGAAGTAACTCTTGGTTTTGAACTCTATTTGTAACAACATCTCATATACAGTATCATTAGGGTGTAGTTCGAAAACCCGTGCTTTAAAGCCTAACACGTGTATCCCGATTTAGTGAACGCTTTAGAAAGCATGCCAAGAACTCCATAGGAAGCGGCCCCCACTTGCACATTCACATAGGTGAGTTTATCAGAAATACCCCTATAGCTAGGTACCCCACTTGACATCAAGTATAGATCTCATTAAGAACTAAGTTCAAACTTTCTTACGCTTTAGAATATCATGCTCAGATTCTAGGGTATAGGAAGGGAACTTTTTGTTCGTTTTACCGTGATTCACTTTATCACTAGTGATTAGTTATTACCTATTGAACTTGTTTCTTAGGATCTCCAATCTACAGGTTGGGTTTTCCTCACAGTAATTCATCTTTCTATAGGCATGAGTCCAATCCTTTCTAATGTTTTGAAAACCTTATCTCTGGCCAGTCCTTTCATCAAAGGATCTGCCAAGTTTTCATCTGTTCATATATGATGCACTCTAATTGCACCAGCAGTTAGGAACTCTCTAATGGTATTGTGCTTACGACGTATTTGTCATCTCTTTCCGTTGTAGTAATGATTTTGAACTTTTGTAATTGATTCAGTACTATCGCAATGGATCAATATGGTTGGTATCGGTTTTTCCCATAGGGGAATATCTTATAGCAGACTTCTAAGCTAGCCTCCTTCTTCATTAGTTGTTGCTACTACTATCATTTTTTACTCCATCGTAGATTATGCTAAAATACTCTGTTTCTTGGACTTCTAAGAGATAGCTCCGTCTGCTATATTAAAGATATAGGTACTTGTAGCTTTTGAATCATCTGAGAGGGAGTTCCAGCCAGCATCGCTGAATCCTTCCAGGACAACAAGAAACTTTTGATTATGTAATCCTAGGTTTTGAGTTTTCTTCAAGTACCTCATAACACTTTCTATAGCATTCCAACGTTCTATACTAGATCTACTTGTAAACCTACAAAGTAATCCTACAACATAAGCTATATCAGGCCTAATGCAGTAAGCAGCGTAAGACTGCCTATGATGCTTGCATACTCAGATTGATTAACACAGCTACCAATGCTCTTGAACAACTTAATACTAGGGTCAACTAAAGTTTTATTTTTTCTTTTGGCTTTTTCGCTTATTTCAGAGACTAAGGTGCAGTCTTTTCGTGTATTACTCCATGTGAGTTAAAGAACTCATTAAAGTCGTCGAGTCGTACTCAGTTCCCTTATCACTATGAAGTCTTTTAACCTTTCTGTTAAACTGATTTTCTACTTCAGTTACAAACAATTTGAAAGTATCAATCTGTTAAACTGATTTTCTACTTCAGTTACAAACAATTTGAAAGTATCAAATGCATCACTTTTGTTTTTCAGCAAATATACAAAAGTAAAATCAGAGCAATCATCAATAAAAGTAATAAAATATCTTTTACTGTTCCTAGTCAAGATGTCATCAAATTTACAAAAGTTAGAATGAATTAAATCTAGAGACTCGGATTTCTTAAGTACGAAAACATTATTCTTAATAGATAGACATGGAACATGTGTGTGGAATGTTCACCGTACCCATACTTGTGGGTCTCCTCACTCTTTCTAAAATATGGGTAACCCTTAGGACCTAAACTTATAACCCAAGGTGAGAATATAAGGAGACTCCTCTTTTAAAAAATAAGCAATGTGGGATTCTCAACCAAAGATTTTTTTTTTTTTTCTTTTAAAAACTTGAATTTTCACCAATTATCCTAAATATCTAAACGCAAGGCTTCAAAGTAGCGATTACACTTTTATTTTAATTTCTCCAATTGTGTTCTTTTTATATTGTTTTGGTTTTGATTAATGATGCATTGTGATGAATTTTCCCCCAATTTCCAGACATTTGACATTTGATTGAATTTGTTTTGTTCTTCGATCTATGTTTGGAGAATCTGATGGAACAAGTGCCTCAAGTGGTTGATATGTTTAATTTTTTCCACGATTGTGTAATTCAAATTTTCTTCTATTAATTATGTTCATATTTAAAAAAAAGTAATTTTAATTTGGAGAAACATTCGTTTGGATTTTTTTTTTTCTCTTCTGTTTTTATCATTATAACTTTTAATTTTTAGTTAGCTAATTTAGTTGGGTCAGTGAAACTTCTTTCTAAAGCTCCTTCTCCTTCGTTTTTTATATGGCAACAGAAGAGGCAGCACATTCCCATTTTTCACTAGGCATCAATGGTAGAAATAGGACAGGTACAACAAAGAAAAAACTTCGTTAGAGGAGAATTAAAGAATATGATGGGGGAATAAGGGAAGAAGAGGGCACACCGTTTAAAAAATATATTAAATTAATAAAATTTAACAAATCAGCCAGCTAACTTGTCATTTAACAGCCACATCATTATATTGTTAGTCAACTAACGGTTCAAGTAGCATCAAGGACTATTTAGAGTATTTATCAAACCTCGGGACTAAAATGTTCGTCGCATCGGATGACGGGTTGGGATGTAGAGTTGAGTTGGTTGTGTCGAGTGGGGTTGAGTAAGGGGGTGTGTAGTAAGTTGTTCCGTGTTTTCTGGTGTGCTTTCATATACTACATCTGACAGGAGCGTTATTGGCAGCTGCATAGAAGTCGACCGAGGTCGGTGTCAGCTCTGGTTCACCTTATGATCTCTATAGTTCGTGCTCGTGCTGCTTCTTGGCGGGTTGATCTTCTTGGTCTTATCTAATATGTTTACAGATGTTTTTTTTTTTTTGAACTTTACGTTGTTCTTTGTTTTGCTATTGTCCCTAGTTTGTGGGGGTTTGGGTTCTTTTCTCTGGCTTTCTCCTTGGTAGTTTGTGAGTTTGCGTTTATGTGTTGGTTTTGTTCTAGTCTTATCTTGTTGGCTTCGTTTTGGTTTTGTTGTCATGCTTTTGCTTGTGGTTTATTGCTTTGATGTCTTGATCCCGGGCTGTGGGATCCCCCTTGTTGTTGTATAATAATGTCACCTATTCTAAAAAAAAAAATGACATCAACTTCAAACCTCAAAGACCAAAATAGAAAATATTTGTCAAAATGAATATAGCTCAATAGTAATCGACATGTACTCATCTTCTATCTTTATACTAAAATAAATATTTACTAATTATTTATCATTAATCTTTTTGTTTTATATATATATATATATATACACACACATATTTAATATATTTGTTTCTAATTCTACCATATGTAAACTTCATTGTTATATGCTAATTACTATTAAACTAAATCCACTTTTTAACTTTTGTATCTTTATTATAATTTGTTTTCAAAAAGAAACTATTCATATATTTCAAATTGTATTGCTTTATTTCTCCATAAAGTAATTTTAATGGGACCGATTTTCCTCTATTACAATTAGGGGTTGTTTGAGAGGTTAGAATGTAATCAAGATTATTGAGAATCTAAGTGGAGTTAGAATGAGTGGAGAATCAAGGGCGAAACAAGAATGGAATCGTGAAACGTGAAAATAGTGGGAAAGAGAGTTAGGTAAAAAACTATGGGAAGAGAATAAGTTTGATATTAAAAATTGGGTCCAAAACGCTCAATCCAAATATAGATTTGGAATTAAAATCTATTACAAACTCATTTCGTTCCCATCCTCTAAGCATACCCTTAATTTGTTATGAGTTTAACAGATGACAACCAACTTCTAGTCTAACAACTTCAACTAAACTAAACTTCTTTAAATTTTAATAGAAAGAAGAGAAATTTTAATTTTATGCAGCCTTTGAGTTATAATGATTATTATATGTTTGAATTGCAAATGTTGTCAATTTTAAAATGTCATCTTATACTACAACAATGATGAAGTTGAATTAGAAAAGATAGTTTACAATCATCATCCATCCACTATATATGTGTGTATATAAATAATGGATTTTGACTTCATTATATTTATTTATTTATTCTGTTCTTGCACAGCCTATTAATTAAATTTTTGTGTGAGGTTCCCATTAGGTGAAAATATTATTTTATTTCTTCTTTTTAATAATTGGAGAAACATGACAAAGGCTGAATCTTGGATCTCTTTGGCCGTTTTTAAAAAAACAACAAAAGAAAAGAAAAAGGAAAAACAAAAAACCTTTGGTCGTCGACTCTAAAAGTTTCTCAAATAAAAAATATTAAGATCATTTGAATTTAAATATGACATTCTCAACTTAAATATGGTTCAACTAGTTCACATAAATATCATTAACCATGAAGTTCAATGAATGAGGACATCCTATATAATGAGTTTGCATAAGATTGGACCTCGAAATAGTCATTTTTCTTTATAACGATCATTTACTATTAAACTGACTATTTCAAACAAAAATGACCTAGGATAACTCGATCTTAATCCTAAGTTAAATATGAACTCCTGTTTATTCGGAATTATTCTTTGATCTGCATAGATGAGAGTAGTCTAACAACACTGCTCAATAAGTCTCTTATTTTTGGGATAAGATTAGATAGATAGCGGAGGACATAACCTTGCAATATGGAATTCACTCCTACCCGTCTTAGGGTTGGCAGATAGGTTGTTCTCTTGAGTGTTAATTCCTAGTCTTGAACAATAGGGCCTAACCCTTTCTTGGTAGAGAGGAACATATTCATAAGTAGTATTATGAATCAGTTGTTCGATAGAGGGTTAGTGGGAGCTTAAGAAACAAGATGCATTTACAGGAGAAAAACGGTAATTTTGACCCAGTTGTAAATATGAATGACCTGTGAAGAATCGACTTGTCAAAATGGGCAGAATTACATCTACAATGAGGAGAGTGCAACTATCGAACTATAGTGGTGTGCCTTGATAGTTAACAAATAGTAATTAATTTGGTTAAAAAGTTTAACCAATTAATTACAAATCGTTGGAGCTCATGATCTATAAGTTCATTAGGTCCCTCTACTAACTCATAAATTGGATTAATAAATGGAGTATTGTTGGATGAAATTTGAAATTAAGGTTATGAATTTGAAATGTTCAAATTCAATCTCCAACACTATACAAATTCTATTTATTGTAGTTAAGTAATTTTTTTCGAGATGGAAGTTGATCCATGAGAGTTTATACCAGAAGTAAACAATATATCATAGTGGTAACATGTGAAATGTTTGTTTCCGTTATCAACATTAAATTTTAATTATCTTCATAGTTCACTTATTCTTTAAAAATAATAATCAAGTCCTCTTTTTATTTAATAATAATCAAGTCATTTAAATATATACGAAGTGTCATATCAATTAATATATTTTTCATTATTTAAAAGAAACTTAAAAAATAGAACTAATATATATAAATTTTAAAAGAGAGAAAAACACTTGACTTCCAATTTATTATACACATCATAAGATTGAGATGTGACTATTGGGAAGATTTATAATATATAGAGAATTTGAGTACAAATTTAGCATTGGCTTTGGTTGATTCTAGTATTTATATTTTAAAAATATTTATTATATTTATATATTTTCAAGTTATGTTTTCTAATATTTTTAATTTTGGTTCATTTAGATCCACATATATTTAAAATAATTTTGATAATTGTACTTTCAATTTTGGTTATAAAAAAAATGGCATGTCCTCAAATCATAATGGTTGCATTTGGAAATGAATTTGTCATATTATTTAAAAATAGTTATATTTATTGGAGTATTGGATACACTAGCTTATAAAAATACTGATTTAAAGAAAAATAATTGTAGATATATTATTTACTTGAGATATATAAAGGATATTTTTTTGGTATTGTATGAACATTTGCTTTTATTTTACCTGTTTAAAGTAACATCTCTTTTACCTATAGAAAAAAGATTCCTTTTTCTAAATGACGTGTAAAACTAGAAACATCGATTTCTTCTTTTAATATTACAAACTTTAAAACTTATTAAGAAAATATTGTAATATGAGACCAACTTTACATTTTAATTTCCAACTTCTCTTCAATAGACATCATCCATGTAAATTGCAACAAGTTTATTTCTCCATGAAACAAACTTTGTTAAAGAACAATAAGTGACTTGGTTTGATAGATCGACCAATCATGTATTAGAGAAAACATAGAAGTTAACATAATCATTAAACACTCTAATTACATTAATTTAAGTAATAAACATGCAAACTCATAATTTTGAAGCAATAGGGTTTCAGTTTACTACCTTTGTAGAATTTCTCTAATTTCTTGTAAGTTCCACAAAATTGGTCTTCAATCTCTTTAGTAGACCATCAAGAGTGTCTTCTCTACTAATCTCAACCTTAGATTGAGTGGTAGAACTCTAATTGAAAGAGAATTTTTGAGTGAATTTGGAGAGGGTTTGAGAAAAGAAATTTATGCAGAATTTCTAATTCTTTTCAAAATTCTGAATGCATCCACTTAATTCTAATCAAATTAGAAGTATATATTCAACTAAAACATGCAGCACTAATAATCAACTATTTGACACTTCAAATAGCACTTAATTAATGGGGTATGTGTTAAAAAGATGGAAAAATCCACTCAACCTTACAAATTTGGGATTCTACTAAATCCTATTTTGAATTTTAATTTAATTTAATTCTAAAAATAATTAAATTATTAAATTAATCATTAATTCATGTTCGGAAATTGAATTGTGAAAGTAAAAATGGATTAAATTTAATTAATCAATAATTTAATATCAAATATTAAATAACACCTAATTCAAACATGAATCATATTCATGTAATCAATATTTAAATAATTTTTTAAAAATATATTGAACTCTTCAAATATGTTTAATTTCAATAGATTTAAACGTTAATTATATCGAATATAATTATCCAAACCCTAAATTGAATTTGAACATTTCAAATTCACTCAATATTCTAATCTAAGGTTTAATCTCTTACGAACTAGTAGAGGGACCTTATGGACCTACAATCATGAGCTCCAATGATTTGAGATTAATTGATTAAACTCGTTAAACCGAATTAATCAATATTCGTTAACTATCGAGACATATCACTATAACTCAGTAGTTGCACTCTCCTCACTGTAGTTATATTTCTGTACACTTGATTTAACCATAATTAGTAAGTTGATCATTCACAGGTCGTTCGTATTTACAGCGAGGTCAAAATTACCATTTTACTCCTATAAATACATCTTGTACCTTAAGTCTTCATTGATCCTCTATTGAACAATTGGTTTATAATCCAACTAATAAACCATATCTCTCTATGTCATGAGAGGACGAGACCCATTTTGTTCAAGACCAAGAATCCATACTTAAGGAAACAACCTATCTGCTAACCCTAAAATGGGTAAGAGTGAATTCCATCTTGCAGGACTATGTCCCCAGCTATCTATCCGGCTTTATCCCTAAAATAGGAGGTTTATTGAACGGTGATGTTGGACCACTCTCACCTATGCAGATCAAAGGATAATCCCGAATAAACAGGAGTTCATAGTTAGCTTAGGATTAAGATCGAATTAACTTAGGCCATCGATTTGAAATAATCAGTTTTAACGGTAAATGGTTGTTATAAAGAAAAGTGACTATTTCGTGGTCCAGTCTTATGCAAATGTCTTTTGCATAGGATGCGTCCACTCGCATGTCTCCACATAAATGATTGGGACCACATCGTTTATATCAATATATAAAATAGGCCGCATCGATAGTGTCTCTAGGATGACGTACCCAATCTCATCTATATACTTATAGACCTTTTTGGCTATATACTAAAATTTGATCCTCTTTTATATCTTTGCATAAAGTTAAAGTATTCATATTATAGCCATAGGTTTGTTAATTAGATTTTATAATAGAATGCAATTTCAAGAACACTTTTATTGAATGAAGTCTCAATAATACTTTTTATTGCAAACTAGAATATATCTAAAAATTACGAACTGCGAGTTTTTAGGACATTCCCAACATCATGCAACTTTTCTTAAATGAAAAAATCACGTCAGTCACGGTTGAGCAAAGCTCGTCACAACACAATCATACAACTATCATTCTCTTGTATTTAGGGTTGGCAACGAGGCGGAACGGGGTTGAGGATGCTCCCCCTCCCCATCCTTATGGGGACTTGTAGTCCCGCCCCTACCTCATTCTCCATTTTGGGAAGTCGGGATTAGGGTCGGGGATAGGGTCCTCGGGGGAAATTTTTTTCCATTTATATGTTATATTTTTAATTATTTAAAATCAATTAAATTTTGGTCTCTATATTGAAATTGTAAATATTTTAGATAAAAAATTAATATTATTATTGTTTTATTTATTTAAATTACTAATTAAAAATATATTTTTATTGTAAATTTAATATAAAGTTAAAAGTTAATTATATTATAAAATTAAATTATAAAAAAGTTAAAAAGAAAAAAAATAGTAGTTTTAGCTACTATATATATATATATCCTTAAGGCAGGGTTGGGAATAGGGAGGGTACCCTCCCCATCTCCAACCGAGGACCCGATTTGTATCCCCGGTTTAACCCACATCCCTAGTCAAATCAAGGATTCCTCGCTTCGATCGGGGTGGGTACCCGCGAGGACCCGACTCCACGGGAATTTTTACCAACTCTACTTGTATTTTGGATCAAATTTATGTGAGTACATTCTTTTATTAAATTATATTTGGTTTTTTATTTTTATTTATTTTAAAATAACAAATATTAACTATTTTTCCCCTTCTATCATTTTAGATTTTGTAAATTTTATATTTTAAATATTTTTTATAAAATAAATTAACTACAATTTCTTTTAAATTTTAAAATCTTTATATTTTTTCTTATACAATAAAACTAATTTTGTTTAGTTATGGTCAAGGCACATTGATTCTTACTTTAAAAAGAAAAGCCACATAGGTTCTACATTTCCTTTCATAAAGATGTGAAGTACATCGTGATAATTTATAATTGAGTTTGTTGAATAAGAAATTTCAACTAATCACAAATTACCTCATCATCACAACAAAAGCCCAAGTCTATCGTGGAAATTACAAATTGGATCAACCCGAGTAAATAAAATCGCTTGGATCCAACTCAATTCAAGCCGATGGTAAAAATTTGGGCCCAAGCCCAATTTTTTGGCCCAAAAGCAATTGGGCCTACCCATTTAAGGCCCATGAGGAACCTCTATAAATAAAGGTCTTACCCTTTCATTTGGAGGGGGATGGTTGGAAGAACTGAAGATTGAAATTCTAAAACTCTAAAGACTGAAATTCAAAGCTCTAAAGCTTTGAAGACTAAAATTCCAAAGCTCTAAAGATCCAAAAGTTGAAACTTTAAAGATCTGAAGAACACAACTCCCTTGAAGATCAAAATGTTGAGTTTTATGCCCTAAAACTTGTAGATAGTGAATGTAATTAATTGACCGTCATTAATAAATAGTTATTAATGTTTTTATCAATAAGTGTTATTGATGTTTTATTTAATTTTGTCTTATTAGTCATAAAATCCAATTTTCTTATTAGTCGTAAAATCCAATAAACTAACATCCTAGGCTGTCTTATGAATCTTAAACTGTATGTAGAGACATATAGGGATCACTATTCAAGATACATCTTATAGGATCTATAGTATAGGGATAAGGTTGGGTACCTTATCCTGGTAATACTATGGATACGACCCACTTTGTATTTGATACAAACGTAGTGATCTGACACGTACGTATAGGAGACACGCGAGTGAGGGCATCTTGTGCAATGAGTTTGCACAAGACCGGACTGCAAAATAGTAACCACTAGATGTAACTCTGTTGACTAGTTAGGCAACTTAGTCTTACTCTCAAGCTCTCTTGTGTGTTTTCTTCTTCATGAGAAAAGAAAAAACAAATTGTGTTGTGATATTCCCAAATCCCAAAAGAGAGAATCCTACAATTCTCTATAGCCTTAATTCCCTACAAGAATAGGGAGGTTTCCGTGGTGGTGCCCAATCCCAATTCAAAAGAGAAATTTTACACAATTGTCAAGTTTGCAAGGTAGGTTTTCTTCCCTATATAATTAGTCTTTTTGGGAATTGCATGCTTAATCGATATTACTTTTTATTCTAATGCAAAAAAAAAAAAAAAAAAAGTTTTTAAATGCCAATTTGAAAAAACGAAATGGTTTTGTGTTTTGGCTTCAATTTAACCATTTACATTTTTTTTTTTTGTGCATTGGTATGAATGTAAAGGCCCCTGTGTCTTTTGGACATTATTGTTGTAAATCGTTCCTCTATAAGTCCGGGTCTAGAATTAGGGTTCGTGTCAATGAAGATCGAGAACAATTTGGCAAAAAAAATTGTAATTTTACCGGCAGTTTGCATCCTTGCACAATTCTGCAGAGAATTATGGTTACCAAAGTGGGTCCGGTTTGACTGTGATTCAGTATGTCGTCTGGTTCAGTTCGGTTGACTTGGTTCGCAAGTTGGCGATCCAGTTCAGGTTGGTTTGATCCAGTTCTAGAGTGGCAAAAGAAATTTTAGAATAAAATTAGCTAAATTAGTGTAATTTACTACTTTATTTTATCCTAAAAGCCAAAATTGCAGGTTTATTTGCTATTTAAATATTTTGTGGATGTCATTTAAATAAATCACACCTTAGGTTAAGAATTTCATGCATTTTTTTATATATATTTTAAGTGTTATAATGTATGTTATGAAATGCATGAATTATAATTTCGATGTTTATTTAATGTTTGTGATATGTTAAATATATGAAATTGGAGAAGCATGTTGCATGACATTAATTAGAAAATATAATTAGTTATGTTTATTAATGTATATGAATATGTTTGGTTGATTTTCATAATATTATATAAGTGTTATATTTAATTGAAAATCAATATGCATTGAGCATGACACATCCAGAACTTAATATAACGGTTATATTAAAGTCATGAAATGCATGTAATATGGTTTAATTTTTTTAATTAAAATCATAGTAAGCATATTATAAGACTAATCATTAAAATTTGTAATAGTTATAAAAGTTATTGATTAGTAACAATTAACCTATAACAAAGAGTTGTATGCAAACGTAGGATCTTAGGAAAAATATTTTAATTTTAAATTGTTTAAAATTAATTAGACCTAAGATCACATTTCTAATTAGGTTAGAATAATTACTTAGCTTCTTTTAAAATAGTTTTAAAATTGACTAAGTAGGACAAATAGGATTAAGGTTATAAAGGAACTCAACCAATACAGTTTTGTCTAGACTAGAGACATTTAAGTTGACGGTTTGCGTAACACCTCCTAACTGAGAACTGGATCGGAACCTGAGTTGAATTAACTGAGGTCCCATTACCAATGTCACTAGGTAAATTAAATGGTTTAATACACCTAGAACTTTAGTATAAAGATCTTATTATAAGAGTTATAATAGGTATAAACTTAGATAGATTCATTAGCTGAAATTTATCTAAGTATAACAAAATCCTAAAATAATTAGAACATTTTAGTGGGAGAAAAATGGTATATAAGATATATCATTTTTTATGCACTCAAGTCCATAAGAGTCCACACCGTGAGATCTATGCTCGGCTTCGTGTCGTCCTGGGTACGGCCTCCCTTCATAAAGTATTTGCATGGGTCAATATCAAGGTGAATAGGGGAAATATTCAGAGTAAGTGGGAGAAAGTCACATGTCAATATATCCTACGGTCTTCTTCATAGGTTGCATCATGAGATTCTTATGATCCGCCTACGTTTCGTCCTAGAGCGACCTTCCCTTTGGAGGGCCTGATCATAGGCTTCAAAACAATGCAAACTCCATAAATGAATAGGATTTCTTAGGTTAATTTTCAACAGTTGTCTGTCCTAACAATAGTCTGTTGAAGCATACCTCTGAAATTCGAAAATGAATGGGTCACACTTATAGGATGAATTAAAAGAGTTAATGAATCCTTAACCAAATTAATAGTAGCTAAGAGCTAAAGGAATAAGGGTTATTTTGGAATTAGTAATTAACTGAGATAGTCTCAATTCAAAGGAGAGATAGCTGACAACACTTCGGTGGCTATTATCCTAAACCTCTGAAGTATCGTTGCAAATTCAAATCAATAGTTTATTTAGAGTTTTATGATTTCTTGGTTTTACTAAACTGATTGGATGTTTTGTGTGATGGGTTAAGGAAAAGATAACTAAAGCGATCGTTTGTTTGTTTGTTTTTCAGTATGTCTTCCTCAATTATCACTTTACTTAAAAACGAGAAATTAATCGACGAAAATTACGTGATGTGGAAATCGAACTTGAATAAGATTTTTGTTATCGATGATTTGTGGTTTGTCTTAACTGAGGAGTTTCCTCAGGTCCCCACTCGAAATGCATCCCTAAATGATAGGGGTGCACATGATCATTGGACAAAAGCCAATGAAAAGGCTCGAGTCTATATATTAGCGAGTCTATCTGATGTACTCAACAAGAAGCATGAGGCCATGCTCACTACTTATGAGATCATGGAATCTTTCGAGGGTATATTTGGACAACCTTCCATTCAGTTCTGATACGAGGTCTTCAAATACGTTTATAATGCACGTATGAAGGAAGGCCAATCAATTAGAGAACATGTTCTCGACCTGATGGTCCAGTTCAACGTGGCTGAAAGAAATTGGGTGGTCATTGACGAGCAAAGTCTTGTGTCTTTTATTCTGGAATCTCTTCCGAAGAGCTTTCTTCAATTCAACATTAATGTGGTTATGAATAAAATCCAATACACCATAAAGACTCTCCTGAATGAGTTGCTGACCTACCAGTCTCTTATGAAAGGTAAGAGACCGGTAGAAGGAGAGACAAATGTAGCCCATTCCAGAAAGTTCCACAAGGGTTTATCCTCAAGAACTAAGTCTGTACCCTCAACTTCTCATCTTAAGAAAGTCTAGAAGAAGAAAGGAGGAAAGATGAAGGCTCCCTCTACTGGGAAGAGTAAAGGAAAGGCTAAGGCAACCGAAAAGGGCAAGTGCTTCCATTACAATATGGAAGGTCACTAGAAGTAGAACTGCCCAAAGTACCTTGCTGAGAAGAAGAAGGAAAAGGAAGGTAAATATGATTTACTTGTTTTAGAAGCATGTTTAGTAGAAAATGACCACAATATCTGGATACTTGATTCAGGAGCCACTGATCATGTTTGTTCTCCTTTACAGGAAACTAGTTCCTTCCAGCAGTTTGTGGAAGGCAAAATGATGCTCATGGTTGGAACTGGAGACGCCATTTTAGCTTGTGCAATGAAACTACGAAGTTTTTTTTTTTTTTTTTTTTGGAAATAGATTTCTTTTCTTAGAAAGTCTATATATTGTTCCTAAAATAAAAAGGAACTTAGTGTCTATTTCCTACTTAATCAAACATATGTATTCGGTATTTTTTACAAGTAATGAAGCACTCATTTTAAAAAATGGGGTACATATTTGTTCGGGTAAATTAGAAAAAAACTCGTATGTGTTAAGACTAATCGAAAAAAAAGAACTTTTAAATCATGAGATGTTTAAGACTGCTAATACTCAATCTAAAAGGCAAATAATTTCTCCAAGTAACAATAATACTTATTTTGACACTTAAGATTAGATCACATTAATCTCGATAGGATCAAGAGATTGGTAAAGAATGGACTTCTAAGTGAGTTAAAAGATGATTCATTACCTCTATGTGAATCTTTTTTTTAGGGTGAAATGACTAAAAGACTTTTTAGTGGAAAAGGTTATAGATCAAAAGAGCACTTAGAACTCATACATTCGGATCTTTATGGTCTAATGAATGTAAAAGCTCGATGAGGGTACGAATATTTCATCTCTTTTATAGATGATTATTCGAGGTATGGTTACTTATACCTAATGGAACATAAGTCTGAAGCCCTTGAAAAGTTCAAGGAGTATAAGACAGAATTTGAAAATTTGTTAGGTAAGACTAGTAAAATACTTCAATCTGATCGAGGTGGAGAGTATAGGATTTAAGATTCCAAGACTATCTGATAGAACAGGGAATCCAATCTCAACTTTCAGTACCTGGTACACTTCAGCAAAATGGTGTATTGGAAATGAGAAATAGAGCCTTATTAGACGTGGTTCATTCTATGATGAGCAATGCTCAAATATCTAGCTCGTTTTAGGGGTATGCAATAGAGACTGCAGTTCATATCTTGAACAACATTTCATCGAAAAATGTTTCTGAAACACCTTTCGAGTTATTTAAGGGGCTTAAACCTAGTTTGCACTACTTCAGGATCTGGAGTTGTCCAACACATGTGCTAGTGTCAAATCCTAAGAAATTGGAACTTCGTTCAAGATTATGCCAATTTGTTGGTTACCCTTAGGAAACGAGAGATGGTCTATTCTTTGATCCACAAGAAAAGAAAGTGTTTGTATTGACAAATGTTACATTCTTGGAAGAAAATCACATGAGAGATTATAAACCACGAAGCAAATTAGTATTAAATGAAGCTACTGAAGAATTAACAAGAGTTGTAGATGATGATGTTGGTCCTTCATCAAGAGTTAATGAAAGAACTAGCACTTCAAGTCAGTCTCATCATTCTCAATCGTTGAGAGTGCCTAGACGCAGTGGGAGGATTGTAGCACAACCTGACTATTACTTGGGTTTAACTGAAACTCAAGTTGTCATATCAGATGATGGTGTTGAGGATCCATTGTCTTATAAGCAAACAAGGAATGATGTAGACAATGACCAATTGGTGAAAGCCATGGACCTTGAAACGAAGTTGATGCACTTCAATTCAGTATAGGATCTTGTAGATCCACCTGAAGGGGTTAAACCCACAGGGTGTAAACGGATCTATAAGAGAAAGAGAGATGTAGCTGGGAAGGTACAAACCTTCAAAGTTAGACTTGTAACAAAGGGTTACCCAAAAGGAAGGGATTGACTATGAAGAAACTTTTTCCCCTATTGCTAGGCTTAAGTCTATAAGAATTCTCTTATCTATAGCCACAAATTATGACTACGAGTTATGACAAATGGATGTCGAGACAGCCTTTCTGAATGATAATTTTGAAGAGAATATATTTATGTCTCAGCCCAAGGTCAGGAGCAAAAATTTTGCAAACTGAATCGATCCATTTATGGGTCGAAACAGGTATCCAGATCTTGAAACATTAGGTTTGATATTGCGATCAAATTTTTTTGGTTTTGACCAAAACGTTAATGAGCCTTATGTGTACAAAAAAATCATCAACAATAAAGTAGCTTTTTTGGTACTTTATGTGAACGATATCCTACTAATTGGGAATGGTGTAAGGTACCTTATTGATAATAAAAAATGGCTAGCAGCGAATTCCAAATGAAATATTTGGGAGAGACGCAGTATGTTCTTGAGATCCAAATTATTAGGGATTGTAAGAACAGAACGTTGGCTCTATCTCAAGTAACTTATATCGACAAAATATTGACTCAATATTCGATGCAGAACTCTAAAATACCTTTTAGGCACGAGGTTCACTTGTCTAAGGAATAGTTTCCTAAAACATCTAAAAAAATTGAGGATATGAGACATATTCTCTATGCCTTAACTTAGGCAACTTAATGTATGCTATGCTCTGCACTAGGCTAGACATTTGTTATGTAATGGGAATAGTCAATAAGTACCAATCCAATTCAGGGTTATATCACTGGATACGGTTATAAACAACCATAAGTATCTTAAGAGAATGAAGTAGTACATGCTGGTGTATGGAGCTAAGAATTTGATCCTAATGGGATACACTGATTTTAATCTACAAACTAACAAGGATTCCAGGAAGTCCACCTCAGGATCAGTGTTCACCTTGAATGAAGGAGTTGTAGTAGAGCGTAGCATCAAGAAAAGATACATTAAAAACTCAACCATGGAGACTAAGTATGTAGTTGTTTGTGAAGCAGCAAAGGAGGCAGTTTGGCTAAGGAAGTTCCTAAGTGATTTGGAAGTTGATCCAAATATGAACTTTTCAATCACTTTATGGTATGACAACAGTGGGGCTATGGCCAACTTGAAAGAACCTCTTAGCCACAAATGAGGAAAACACATTGAGAAGGAGTATCACCTGATACGGGAGATTGTGCAACAAGGAGATGTGATCGTCACAAAGATCGCTTTGGAGCATAACATTGTTAATCCATTTCCGAGGCTCTCTCGACTAAACTGTTCGAGAGTCATCTAAAGAATCTAGGTCTACGAGATATATACATTATGTAATCTAGGGCAAGTGGGAGATGTGTAATGGGTATGAGATGCCCTAGTTTATTGTATTTTTCTTTGTATTTGTAACATCCCCATTGTTCCATGTAATGTACATCCCACTAACTAGATTTTTAGTTCAAGTGGGAATTTTTTGGATTTTATGCCCTAAAACTCATAGATAATGAATATAATTAAATGATTTTCATTAATAAATAGTTATTAATATTTTTATCAATAAGTGTTATTGATATTTATTTAATTTTGTCTTATTAATCGTAGAATCCAATAACTAATATCCTAGGTTGTCTTATGAGTCTTGAACTGTATATAGACACATATAGGGATCAATGTTCAAGATACAGCCCAAGGTCTGTAGTATAGGGATAAGGTTGGGTACTTTATCCTAGTAACACTATGGATACAACCCACTTTGTATTTGACACAAAAGTAGTGATCTAACGCGTTCATGTAAGAGATACGCGAGTGGGGGCATCCTGTGAATGAGTTTGCACAAGATCAAACCGCGAAATAGTAATCATTAGATGTAACTTCGTTGACTAGTTAGGTTTCTATTTCAATAGGATGACCTAGGCAACTTAGTCTTACTCTTGAGTATATTATGAACTTCTGCTCACAAGAGATTGTCATTTGATTTGTATGGATGAGAATGGTCAGTTCATCGACTCAATATGTCTACCATTTTGGTGATAAGACCTAATGGGTAGTTAGGAACATAATATACAAGATGGATTTCACTCATTCCTGACTTTAGGGTAAGTATATGAGTGTTTCCTTAAATGGTATCTCTGAAACTTGAACAAAGGGCCCTACTCTCTCATTGGCTCGAAAGAGATTTTTGTTTAATGGTTGAACCATAAACAAGTTGTTCATTAGAGGAGCACTGATACTTAAAGATGTAGAGGTAACCTAGGGGTAAAATGTAATTTGGTCCAGTTGGTGTTACGAACACTCATGAAGGACTAACTTGTTGTTATTGGTCTATATCAGTGGACATAGAAACATATCTGTAGTGAGAAGAGTACAGTTGTGGGTCTTTAGTGGAGTGTACCCACAGTTAACGAATATTGATAATGAGTTTAGCCATTTAATCTCACGTTGTTAGAGCTTCTGATCTGCAGGTCTATTAGGTCCCCTTCTTAGCTTATAAATGGTATTGAGGTAATTTTTCATTAAATAGAATTGAGAATTTTTTTAATGTATGTAGATACATTTTAATATAAAGTTTAATTTTAGAATTTATTATTAATTTTGGATATGATTCAAAATTAATAAATGAGAGACCGAAGTATGTATTTTAAAGAAGTTCAAATATTAATTTAATATGAATAAGAGTCATCTCGAAAACTATAGGTTAAAAATAATGTGCATTAAAACTATAGATCAAATGAGAGAAATGTTTTTTAATATGATTCAAATGGGAAATTAAATTAAATATGTGATATTTAATTGGATGATTAATTGATTGAAGAATTGATTAATTATTTAATTTAATTTAATATAATATAATTTTAAATTTAATTAAATTTATTAAATCAAAACTATAGGTCAAATTTAATGTATACTAGATGCACATTAAAACTATAGGTTATGCGAGAAGAAATCATTTAAATATGATTTAAATGATTATTTAATTAAATGTGATTTAAATATTTTTTAATTAAATATGATTTAATTAATAAATCTAGTTTAATTTAATTTAATTTATTTTAATTTAAACAAATTAACTCCTCATTTTGGGGAAGTTATGAGAAAACGTGGGATCAACCCCACATTTTTCTCTTCCCCCCCCCCTTTTCTCTCCCCCTTCCTCTCCCCCCCCCCCCCCCCCCCCTCCCCACTCTCTCACCATCTCTTTTTAACAAAACAATTTGGTTTTGTAGAGAGAGAAGAAGGCTCTCAAGCTCTCTGTGTGTTTTCTTCTTTCTGATAAAAGAAAGAAAAATTGTTATGTGATATTCCCAAATCTCAAAAGAGGGAATCCTACAATTCTCAATAGTTTCAATTCCCTGCAAAAATAGGGAGATTTCTAAATGGTGCTGCTCAATTAAAATTCAACAGAGAAATTCTACACAATGTTAAAAGATTTGCAAGGTAAGGTTTTCTTCTCCATATAATTAGTCTTTTTGGGAATTGCATGCTTAATCGCTATTACTTTTTATTCCAATGCAAATAATATTTTGTTTTTAAATGCCAATTTGAAAAAACGAAATGGTTTTATGTTTCAGCTTCTGTTGTACCTTAGGGTTTTCATCCCTTCACAAAAGATATACTAAAACTCTGAAGGTTGTGAAGGGATTGAATCCTAAGCATAAGCATGTGAACACCATGCAATTTTAATTTCATTTTGGATCCAAAATCGAAAATAAAGAGTAAACCAATTATTTTTCCAGGATAACCAAAATAATAAAATCTACTGCATGCTTGAAAGGTGAAAAATGAAGGTAATTAAGTCTCACCCTTGAAGATAAATGTTTTGCATGTTTCCTCTCCAATCTCACGAATGGTCGCCTTCCCTGGTCTCATTTCCACAAACGCAACAAAGGAGAAAGAACCAATGGGCATGACCATGAGGCCTTCCTCGTTATTCTCAAGGATGAGAATCGTTGCGGAGTTGTGGGCTCACAATTGGATTAATTTTGGAAGAAGGGAGTAGGAGATTTGTGAGAGAAAATTCACACCAGAGATTAATGGAGGAAGTTATAACTTCCTCGCTAATTATTAAAAAAATATATATTTTTTGAATTTTAAATAAAAATAAAATGTATAATAACTAACCTTATCATATATTAATAAAACTACATATTATATCACATATAATATATAACATATAGTATTATATCACATATAATATAACCTATAGTTTATTAATCTCTCATTTAACTTATAGAATTAATATGAACCAAATTTATATTAATTTTAACTTATAGTTTTTATATGAACCATATTCATATAATTCATATTTGAATCATATTCAAATATTTATTTCTGCTTTTAAAACTTTATATTATAAAGTATCACATACATTTAATATTTGAATCATATTCATATATATATTATTAAAACTTATAATGTATCATATACATTATATTAATTATATCTTATACATAATTAATTCTCTTTAATTAATTTGAACAATTCAAATTAATCCTATATTATATCATATACACTATAGCAATTATATCTCATATAATTAATTAGTTCTTTTTAATTAATTTAAACCATTCAAATTAATCCAAAATTAATTCGATTTTCATTAATCCTAATTGAGCTAGCGATGGGACCTTATGGACCTATAGATTGAAACTCCAATAGTACTTGATTAATTAATTAAACTCTTTAATTAAATTAATCAACTTCAGTTCCATTAACTGATGGTCACTCCACTAATGACCGACAACTTCACTCTTCGCACTACAAATATATTTCTGTGTCCATTGGATATAACCAATCAACAACGCGTTGACCTTTCATAAATTGCTCATAAGTACAACTTAATAGAAATTACCGTTTTACCCTTATAGTTACCTCTAACTTCTTAAGTACCATTGATCCCTCTAATGAATAATTAGTTATAGTCCAACTATAACCAAACCCCTCTCTGATTAGGAAAGTGTGTGGCACCACATTGTCCAAGCCTCGAAATCAGTCCTTAAGGGATCAATTTCTTTACTTACCTTAATAATAGGGAATGAGTGAATTCCTTCTTGTGTAGTTGCTTCCCAGCTCCTTAATCAAATTAATTCCCAAGATGGTAGGTATATTGAGTTGGTGAAACTAACCACTCTCACGCATGAAAATTAAAGAATCGCCTTCATAGGTAGGAGTTTATAACACTTAGAATTCAGGTCAAGTCACCTATGGTTATCTTGGTGAAATGTAAGTCTATTCTAGCAACGGTGTTATAAAGAGAGACTATTCATTTTGTGGTTCGATCTTATACAAACTCTTTGTATAGGATAACCCCGCTCACATGTCTCCACATTAATGATCAGGATTAGATCATTTGTAGCACTTTACAATACTTGTAACAATTACAAAGCGAGCTATATCCGTAGTGTCATAAGGATAAGGTACCCAATCTTATCCATCTACTACAGGCTATTTAGGTCAGTACTTAAACATGATTCATCTGTACATCTCGACACACATGTTTAAGTTACATAAAATAATCAAGGAACTTAGTTTATTGGACAATAAAATAACAATTATTCTATTGATAATAATTTATTTATAAAGTTTACAAACTACGAGAATAAAGAGAGATTTAGGACACCAATCCCAATAGGCTGAAGCTCCTAAGATCCATATACTGAAGCACTCAAGTCTTGGAAACCAAATATTTTAAGCTCTCAAGTGCTAAAGACTAAATCGTTTTTCAAGTTCCAAAAATTGAAGTACTCAAGTTTTGAATAACTGAAGATCGAAACTATTAGAAGCTTCAAAGATTAGAAGGATTCAACAAATTGACCGTAGCTTCACAGCCTACAAGCTAAAGATTCAAACTCTTCAAACTCAAGGAAAAGCTCACAAACAGATCAACAAGCCATACTCGAATTCAAACTTATTAACAAGTCGAGAGGCTACTCTGAGCTAATCAACAACTCCAAAGGTCGATCCTCCAAAAAGATCATCAGCCCAAAAACTAATCATCCAAGAAGATAACAAGCTTAAGAATTAAAGTCCAAAGGCTACTCCAAGCTAATCAGCAAGTTCAAAGGGCGATCCTCCAAGAAGATCAAAAAGCTTAAAGATTAAAGTTTATTTTTCGAGAGAAATAATCAAATAATCAAATATTAGAGATTGTACTTACTATACTATACTGAAATTAATACAAATATAAAGTTCAAATTCTATGAATTAAATTTCTCCAGAAATCTCGTTGAGTAGTTCACATGTCTAATGGGACCTATCTACCTTTCATCTCTTTCTCTCACACAAAATCTATCTACTAAAAGCGAAACTTTCAAAGCTTCAAGTGACACTAACATGGGAAAAATTACTCACAGTCGCTCCGACGAGATTCAATAATCTGAAGAGCAACTAGCCTTTGAAATTATCTGGAATATATGGGAGCAACTATCAAAATCAACAAATAGCAGGATTGTCATCAAGAAGAATCCTCTGTCAAATGAAGTCACTTCATTTTCTGAGCAATCAAACAAGGAAGCATTAAACCCCAATATAACGTCAGTCGTGATGATAGATGTAGGTACAAATGAATAAGAAAGAATGAATTAGGAAAGAAGGTGAACATGCTAATAAAAACAATCAAAGAGAGAGATTATGAAATCGCATCTCTAAAGAATCACATTGAAAGTCATGACGCTGTCAAATTAAGCCAAACACATGCTGTCAAGGATAAGACAAAGGGAAAACTATCCTACAAGAAAAATCAACGACAACATTCAACTTTAATTGCTTCATTGTCTGTCCAATAATTGTAATATATGATTACAAATTCCATCAGAGCTTAGTATGGCGTGTTAGGATTTATGTCCTAAATCTCGTAGTCTGTATAAATTCGTAAACAAATTATTAATAATAAATAATATGTTTATCTAATGAATAAAGTATTCTATTATTTGCATAATTCAAATTCCAATAAACTAAGATTTGAGGTTATTTAATGTAATTTGAACAGTATATAGTTGACATACAACCGGATCGTGTTCAAGGAATAACTTGAAAGGTCCATACTTGTCACACCCCACCCCAGATCACCCTCTTAGCCTAGAGAAGGGCGTGACTGCAGCAGTTATCAACCCTTAGGCTGACACTTACTGCCTAAAATCTCTTGCGGAATTACTCTAATACCAAATACAAATTATATGCAACGGGACAGCTGTAGGCCCACAATTTATTAACTTAGAAACTTAATATGTTTAGAGTATTTACAACATTAGATTTAAAAGTCCCAAAACCCACAAATCCTAGTCCCTATATGAACAATAGTAACATGTATACAATATTAACAGTAACCACCTAGCAAATGGTTACAAGTCTTTTCGTCCTTTAGTGGCAAAGCAGATACTGAGCTGTCTTCAGAGGATTTGACCGCTATCTGTAGGGGGAAAAAATAAAAACATTTGAAAATGGGGTGAGCTTACGCCTAGTGAGTGATCGAAAAAACATAGTAAATTCTCATGCATAATTTCAGAAAATAGTTTTATCTGAAATATAAACTTTTGCAGCATAAATATTTTCCAAGCGTAAATTATATAAAGTTGTTTTAAACATAAAACAGTAAAATCATTTCTCAAATCAAAGTACTGTATAACTAGTAAAATAATCCCAACACCAACTACTAGTCCAGAGAGAACCCTTTTGCTCAATCTCTGACTTTATTCACCTGTGGCCACACTAAGTACCTTCACACATTAGGTACTATTGCTCAGATACCTTCTCCTTGTACTTCAGTATCGAGCTACTAGGATACCTTCTCTAACGTACTTCAGTATCCCGTTGGCTTGGTACCTTCTCAAACGTACTTCAGTACCAATAGATACCTTCTCCTTGTACTTTAGTATCTAGTTGGGTGGATGCCTTCTCCTTGTACTTCGGCATCGCATTTTACCAAAACTATTTATAAACAACTTTTCTCTTTAAAGCATGTACAGTATAACACATATACAAATGGCTTTAAAGATGGTAACGCATGCTGGATAAAATCAATACATATACATATGTAAATAGTTTTTCAACAATATACATGCGTTCAAATCACAATTCAAACTTGCTTGGAAACCACTTTAGAAAACTAGTAGGTATGAGAATTATTTTCACAAACATGCTTTCTGTAAATATTGTAATCAAAACAGTTTAAAAACTTTTTAGTTCAAAAACATTTTAGCCACTCACCTCGAACTCTTAGGAACTTTTCAATCTAGTAGCTCCTCGGGTCCCTTTTTCACCCCTAGAATCCAGATTCAACTTACAACTTAGATTACTTATAGTTCCAAATATTATTTGGAAAAAATTCCTTCTATAAACTTATTCTAAAATGTCTTAGAATCTTACTCTAAACTTTCAGCTCAGAATTCCCCGTGGTTAGGCCGGAATCTCAAAATCTTCAATACTGGCCCAGACTGATCCGACAGTCTGACCCTTCTGGATTCTTCTCAACCTCCAGCTCAGTTCCTTTGAGCCTTTTCCTCCGGTAACCCTACTCTAAAAACTAGACTTTCAGAGCTTTCAGATGGCTTTAGAATCATTCCAAACTCATGAGTAGATTGGAAGATCTCTTCATCCAAAATTGACACATTCCTCTGAACCCTCACCGCTCTTTACTTTTTCTACGAAATTTATGATTTTTGTGTGATTTGAAAATGAAATCCCAAATCCCTATTTATAGGCATTCAAATTGCTCGTGGGATTGACAACACATACTTAGTTATATGGCCAAATGTTTAATCCTCCCTTTATCAACGTAAGCTGACTTCACCTTTGTTCAATGTGTTCTTCTCAAACGCATCCAACACAGTTTCTTAGGGTTTAAGAATTTCTCTTAATCGGACACCTATATTTTAATTGACGCTTGCCCTTATGTCTTCAAGCTTTGTTTGTATTCAAATTAGGGTTTTCAAATGCATAATCTACCCCAACGCGTCCAAATACATCGTCTAGAAGCTTGCTCGGCCGTTCAATGCATAGGCGAGGCGTGAGCATGACGTTCGAATCAGAAAAAGCAAGGCTAACGCATAGGCACTCTCGCTCTTTCCGCGCTCGGCAATGTCGCTCTCTCCACTCTTGGCAGTGTCGCTCTCTCCCACTTTCTCGCTAGTCTCGCTCTCTTCACTCTCGCTCTCTCTTGTAATCTCGCTGGTCTTGCTCTTTCCAATCTTGCTCTCCCTCTCGCTCTCTACAGCTTTCTCGTTGGTCTCGCTCTCTCCAGCTTTCTCGCTGGTCTTGCTCTCTCCCATCTTCTATCCAACCTCACTGGTCTCGATCTCAATGATCTCGCTCTCAACGATCTCGCTGATCTCACTCTCAACGATCTCACTCTTATCTACTGCGAATTGTTTGTCTCCGTGCAACTTCTACACGTTTTCTCACCACTTTGTGATACTTTTACACGAATTTTCCAAATTTTTCCAAAGTAATTTCTCATATTTTTCGCATTTCACATAAATCCCATATTTTTCTCAGTCCTTCAACCATAACGTACTTCACCTAATTTCTCCATACTTAGCCGAATTTTTCCCCAAATTTTCCAAACTTAATTTCCATATTATTCCATACTAACTCAACCTACTTATTATTTTCCCCCAACTTTCCCAACTCAATTCCATATTTTTCTTTTTCCAATCCCCATTCCTTCTTCACCATTCCACACTAACTTTCTCATCAACCAACTCAACTTATTTATAAAAATTTAAATAGAGACACACAATTAAGTGGAAAATTAAGACAATTTAAATAAGAAAACACACTTAAGTGTAAAATTGGGATTCGAGGTTCACATTTACCTCCTTCTTATAAAAATTTCGTCCTCAAAATTTCGCCACAAGTCCGTCAGTTAAACAACTGCGGATACTTATTTCTGATTTGTTCCTTAACTTCCCTTGTTGCTTCTTTTATAGCATGATTCCACCATAGCACCTTTACTAATGGGATTATCTTATTCCTCAAGACTTGTTCCTTTCTGTCCAGAATCTCCACTGGTTCCTCCTTATACGACAAATTCTCTTTCAACTGTACTAGTTGCTCAGATAATATATGAGTAGGATCTGGCACATACTTTCTTAGCATTGTCACATGAAACACATCATGAACACGAGATAATTCTGGGGGTAAATCCAATCGATATGCCATTGGACTAATCCTTTCTATTATCTCATAGGGTCCAATATAACTCGAGCTTAACTTCCCTTTTCTACCGAACTTGAGTATTCCTTTCCACAGAGATAATTTCAGAAATACTTTATCACCCATTTCAAACTCTAATTCTCTTCTCCGCTTATCAACATAACTTTTCTACCTATCTCGAGCCATCTTAAGATTATCTCTTATAATCCTAATGTTATCTGATGTTTGTTGTACAAGTTCTAGACCTAGTAATTTTCTTTCACCGACTTCATTCCAGCATATTGGAGTCCTACATGGTCTTCCGTATAGGGCTTCATATAGTGCCATTTCGATACTCGAATGGTAACTATTGTTATATGCAAATTCAATTAACGACAGATGCGTATCCCAACTGCCCTTGAATTGTAACACACATGCCCTCAACATGTCTTCAAATGTCTGGATTGTCCGTTCAGACTGACCATCTATCTGTGGATGAAATATAACTTGGTCCCCATAGCTTTTTGCAAACTAGGCCAAAACTTTGATGTAAATCTGGAGTCTCTATCTGATACAATTGAAACTGGAGCTTCAAACTGACTTATGACTTGATCAACATATAGCTTAGCTAGTTGGTCCCGGGTATAAGTGGCTTTAATAGGTAAAAACTTAACTATTTTTGTCAATCTATCCACAATTACCCATATACCATCATAGATTGCTGGTGTCTTAGGTAATCCATGCAAGAAATCCATTGTAATATGTTCCCACTTCCATTCTGGTACTGGGAGTGGATTAAGTAATCCTACTAGTTTCTGTCTCTCTGGTTTAACTTGTTGACATATTAAACACTTGTCAACATACTTCGCTATTTCTTTTTTCATACCCAGCCACCAGTATGATTTCTTTAATGTTCTGTACATCTTCGTACTACCTAGGTGCATAGCATATGCCGAACTATGTGCTTCTTCTAGTATAGCTTGTCTAAGAGTTAAGTCCTTAAGTATGCAAATCCTACCCTCCTTTAGTAGCACTTTGTCTGTTCTTAGTTAATAGTCCGTCCTCAATCCTTTATTCACTTCTTCGGCTAACTTCTTCAGATCAGAATCCTTTAGTTGCTCACGTAGAATATTTTCTACAAGAGTAGAACGCACTTGAAATAAGGCTAGTAATCCTCCTTTTCGACCAATTGATAATGCTGCCCTAGCATTATATAACTCATGGATCTATCTACCCTTCACTGAATTAATACTAGCTCTAGCTGATCTAGTTTTTCGACTTAAGGCATCAGCTACCACATTTGCTTTACCTGGGTGATAGTCAATTGTACAGTCATAATCTTTAATCAATTCAAGCCATCTTCTCTGTCTTAGGTTTAGTTCCTTTTAATCAAAGATATGCTTTAGACTTTTATGGTCTATAAATATATGACATCGCTCACCAAACAGGTAATGTCTCTACAATTTTAGAGCTAACACAACTGCTGCTAACTCTAAATCGTGTTAGGGTAGTTACATTCATGCTTCTTTAACTGTCGCGAAGCATAGGCTACTACTTTTCCTTCTTGCATCAACACACATCCTAACCCTTGTCGGGATTCATCACAATGACCTCAAACCACTTACCTGGTATAGGAAGAGTTAATACTAGTGCTGATACTAACCTTTGTTTCAGCACTTGGAAACTATGCTCAAATTCTGGCGACCATTCAAACTTCGCATCTTTTCTAGTCAGGTTTGTCAATGGAATGGCTATCTTAGAGAAACCCTCCACGATCTCCTATAATAACTTGCTAAACCCAGAAAACTGCGTACTTCGGTTACATTCAGGGGTCGTTCCCAATTAACTACTGATTCTATCTTTTGGGAATCAACACTAACTCCATCAGCTGAAACTATATGCCCAAGAAATATGACTTGATTTAACCAAAAATCACACTTACTAAATTTAGCATATAACTTCTTTTCTCTTAAAGTTTGTAATATCATCCTTAG
Source organism: Benincasa hispida (assembly GCF_027475165.1). Classification (NCBI taxonomy): domain Eukaryota; kingdom Viridiplantae; phylum Streptophyta; class Magnoliopsida; order Cucurbitales; family Cucurbitaceae; genus Benincasa; species Benincasa hispida. The sequence goes on from NC_143489.1 coordinate 61,211,893, forward strand.
ATGTTCTTTGTGTTTTTCCGCACTACTAGAATAGACTAGTATGTCATCTATGAATACTATCACAAACTGATCCAGATAAGAATGGAATATCCTATTCATCAAGTCCATAAATACCGCAGGAATATTTGTCAATCCAAACGGCATTACTAGAAACTCAAAATGTCCATATCTAGTTCTGAATACAGTCTTTGGAACATCTGTGCCTTTCACCTTCAACTAGTGAAAGCCTAATCTCAAATCTATCTTAGAGAACACCATTGCTCCCTTTAACTGATCGAAGAGATCATCTATACGAGGCAATGGGTACTTATT